>NW_026607255.1:377500-417500 GCF_029890125.1 Rhinichthys klamathensis goyatoka | reverse complement strand
AATCTTTGAAAATCAAAACCTGGATTTTTTTGTTGTTGTTGTTATTATGACCTACAAATGCTATGTGAAAGTTTGAAACAGAAAATAGTGGTTTTCATCTTTCCACTTCTTGGTAAAGAAAACACATTTTTACTCAAATTAATCTAAATGGATTTATTGCGTTTTGGAACCAAACTCTTCACATGTCTTCCTGACTTCCAGTCTCAGCTACAACTACAGTGTTTGAGGGCGGGGCAAAGTAGACGATCGCGAGCAGCCAGTGATGACCAAAGACGGGCATTATGCAAATTTGTTACATTGCTATGTAGGTTTGTAACAGGAATTGAGATGGAATTGTCGACTCGATTCTTTCTTTTAGGAGACAATACATTTATTTGTCATGCACTTTTATCTTTGAAACTTCACAAACAGCTATATTACACACTGCATGAAAAATAATACTCGTAAAAGCATAATTGGGGCACTAAACAACCCAATGAAGGGAATAGATATATGTTGTCTTTATTAAAAATATATATATTTTTAAATCAGCAGGTCATAAAGAAAACATTGTCATTGAGACCTTTTGATATGTCTTGTTGTAAGCAACCATATTGATGCTTTAGTAGTTCCTTGAAAATTGTGAGGCGTCGTTTGTCGGCAAAGTTCAGCAGCAAAAACTCTCAGCATTCCCTTCTGCAGCAAACACAAATATAAACACCTTCGTCCCTGAAGCGAGCAGTCTTGGTTTCTCTTAGCTTGTTGTCTCACCTGTATGGTAGCTGTCAGGGATTGCTTCTTTCATCTAGAACAAGGGAACAAAGACTGCTTTTAGGTGATGCCAAGAAAAGCACCAGAGCCAAAGTGAAGTATTGCGTGCCTTGTCTCCAGTGGAGCGTACGGCTTTGATCAGACGTACACTACGCTTTTGGCACACAAGAGCTTGAAAAGCCCAAACACACCATATAATGGGTATATGTGCGCTCGAAACACACCTGACTCCTCTGCCCTCATCTGAAATGTATGAACTGTGTGATTTTGACAGACTGAATAACAATGTGCTCTTAAAATGTCCTCATGAAATGTTGCATTTGCACCTGAGACGGAAAACGGGGTGCGTGACTGGATCTTCCCATTCAGTGGGAAGTGTTTGGAGTAGACCACAAAAGCATGGCATTAATATATTGTCTTTTTGTTATTAAAGGTTTAACCAATTCGAAATCAATCAATCAAACATGCCGTGAAAAGACATTTGCAATGCCGTTTTTGCATTTTATAACAAATCATGCCGTGCAATAATTCCCTCCATTGACTAAACACATTATTCTCTAAAGTCTGGAAGAGCAGCAAATCGGCATATTAGAATAATTTCTGAAGGATCATCCAAATAATACGTTTTCACAATATTACAATTTTTTTAACAAATAAATGCAGCCTTGATGAGCAGTTCAAAAACATTACAAATCTTACCGATCCCAAACTTTTGAACAGTAGTGCATCATAAAAAATGATGAATAATAATATAAAATATGCACAAGAATGGTGAGATGATAGAGTGTAAGATGTGCAGTAAATATAAATGTCAGTCTCTATTCCTCACACAAATCTATCGTACGATATAACTTGAATAGTGCATGAGTCAGATAGACTGATGTTTTGACTTTTTGTGTGTTTGTCGGCTCCCGGTAACCACCACATGCTTTCATTGTATAGAAAAGAGCAGCTCAGACATTGATTCATATTACATGTATATGGAAGAAAGGCTTGGAATGACTTGAGGGTGCCTTTATTTTTGACCCTCTGGTTAAAGTTTCTAGCAACGGACAGTGTTAAGCTGCAGAAGCTCAGCAAACTGTTGATTCAGACGGTCCTTGAGAAAACATTGAAAAAACAGTTAGTCCTCCTACACTCGACTCGATGGAGTCTTGGGAAATCATATCGATCGATAGTTCCTGTTCAAGAAAGATTGCTGCGCACACTAAAGGGCGATGGATGCTCTCAGTGGCCTTCATTTACAGTTTCCAATCAATAAATCTACATGACTAAGCATGAGCGTCAGAGGTAAATTACAGTTCACATTGACTTCCACATCGACTTTTCTTCTGCTTAGGATTGAGTACATTGAAAATGTGACTGTGGTGCAATGGAAGCAAACCCTTATAAAAATGATGAAGGCATTTTACACAAACATTGGATTCAGACATATCTTGTTGCGTATTTACCATCATATACTGGCTGCCAGAATTAAAGACACTTCAAGGCTTTGTAAACGGTTAAAAACTTATTTAACAAACTTTTAAAGATTAATGTAACACTTTAATGTTTTTTTTCTAGTTAAAAATGAAACGGATCTCTGCGTCTTTTTTCCTTTTTCTAGCAGTTTTTAAATGCAATAATGTGTCGTAACACTGAACGGACACATCGCTCCTCATTAGCCTGAGATCGGAGACTGTGATTCTTGGATTTATGCTTCCTAAACAGGACATTAACACAATACTCTGAGCAGCGGTCTCCTGATTAGCATAATTAACGTGCACTCCAGTGAGAGTCTGCCATCGTTAATGAGGTATAGCTAGGTAATGAGCCCAAGTACGGTTGTGTCATGGATCTGATTGGCTGGTACGTGCAGTGCACAGGTTAGTCCTAATTCATGCACTGTATGAATGTCCCATCTTTGGTGGCTGCCTTATTTTTCCCACCCATTCTAATGTTAACACAATTGTACACTAACCCGGATACATTTGAAAATTAACGTTTTGGCTTTCTGTCTACACTGAGAAAACTGAGCTTTTTGAAGACGCTTTTCCAAGTGGATACGTTTGAGAAAACATTGTAATGTGGACTATAAAAACGAAGGTGTTTACTCGCAACTGTTGTCCGACTAAGTATTTTCACTGGCCACAATTTTGACATCGATACCATGGGGAAAACTGCCATGTAGATAATTTTAATATTATCTCATAATTTGGCAGCAGGAATATTAGGCTGCTGTCACTTTAAGATCTAACGCACAGATCCAGTATACTGTTACACATGCGTTTTCTTTCTCAACTGTTTACGCTCACCTAAAACATGACTGACTGTGTTTACGTGAACATTCACCAAGACCGGCATTTTGACATTATTTTGTGTGTATTTGACTGTTTAAGCGCAATAAAGAGCGAAAAAGGCCACAATTTAGTACCGAGAGGCTTTAGGTGCCGCACTTTGGGTGTTTGAGCACAAAATCTGCGGGAATGAGTAAAATTATGCGCAATACACGGATAATTTCCGAAATTCAAGCCCTGTGACAACAACAATATTCATTCGAAGCAAATGAAACGAGTGAGTGAGTGGAGGTGGGTTTGTGTGTCACTCGCTGTCAGAGAGATATGAGAGAGAGAGAGAGAGAGAGAGAGAGAGAGAGAGAGAGAGAGAGAGAGAGAGAGAGAGAGAGAGAGAGAGAGAGAGCAGCTGGTATCGTATTCTGCAGAAAATGAGTATTGGAAGTGTTTCAGATATTTCAGTATCAATATGAATCGAAAAATCAATATTTTTGACAACACTACATTGCACTTATAACTATAGTTTATTATTTCAGATGCTTTTTTTGATGACTACAGATGACTACAATTGATCAATGTATATATTATATATAAAATTCATGAGTGACTGTGTTACACGCCACTGCTGAAATACACCCGCATTTGACGGCTGATTAAAGGTACAATATGTAAGAATTTTGTAATAAAATATCCAAAAATCACTTGCACAGTGTGATATATTTCCTGCAGTTGTGTACTTACAATATCCCAAAAGTCTCCAAAGATTTTTTATTTCAGAGAAATTCCAATTTTAAATAAGTGGCCGCCCCGGAAAAAAAATGTCGCCTGTCAATGACGCAATATCCGCGCTATCCTCGGTTTCCGTTCATACTGCCATAGCCATGACGTAACCATGGCGACAGACGTGGACAACTGCGTAGTGCGTAACGTTTAGCGGCACGCAGTTCTTGTTTCTTTCAAACATAGACCATGGCAAGCAGACTTTGGGACAAACAAGGAGAACTAAAATGAGGATCAATATCAGCGTGGCGTTTTTGAGATGCCGAGAGCTCCACGTCCGCGACTATCTTGGACTCGACACAGCTTCACGAGTCACGACTTGACAGCTTTATTAGACAGGTGAACAAATGTACATAAAACAAATCAATGTTATATAACATTGTTATATAACATATATAACCCGTCCTTCGGATGAGACGTTAAACCGAGGCCCTGACTCTCTGTGGTCATTAAAAATCCCAGGATGTCTTTCGAAAGAGTAGGGGTGTAACCCCGGCATCCTGGCCAAATTTGCCCATTGGCCTCTGTCCATCATGGCCTCCTAATCATCCCCATATATATATATACACTGATTGGCTTCATCACTCTGTCTCCTCTCCACCAGTAAGCTGGTGTGTGGTGAGCGTTCTGGCGCACTATGGCTGCTGTCGCATCATCCAAGTGGATGCTGCACATTGGTGGTGGTTGAGGAGATTCCCCCCTTCCATGTGAAGCGCTTTGAGTGCCGAGAAAAGCGCTATATAAATGTAATGAATTATTATTATTATTATAACGTTAGCTCAACATGATGAAATGTTAGAATATGGTCAGTATGTTATTCTAATGTTGATCTAGCTTAACGTTACTGCTAGTTTCGTATAGCAAGCGAACTAACACGTAGTATAACATTATAACTTTCAACACACATTTAAATGCCGTTTAGTGTGATAGTGTAACGTTAGACCAAGTGAAGCAGCGCTGCGTTACCTCACAAGTTTAATTCGTCTAATAAACTGTCCTGAGTAATCCAGCACTTGCGGGTAGTTCGGTAGAATTAAATGTCCTTATTCCTTTATATCCGCGGGACTCGCGTGTGATATCTGTCTCTTTAACAATCGCGACCTGCTTCATACCACTGTAATGTTAAAAACATGAATGTTTGCACTTATCCATAAACATTATTAGATCCATCAGCTTGACAGCAAGTCCCATCATTCAGCTCATCACTGCGTCATCAACCTACGCCTTTGTTATTGTTGGAAACTGCGCCCTCTTGTGGCGAAAAAAACTACATATTGTGCCTTTAATGTAAAGTAGTCTCAGTGTTGGACAATACTTTTATTGTTATTTGGTATGTTTGCTAATGCAAGTTTATTGAGGTACAGTATATTAAGAGCAGATATCTGTGAATAGTTCTCATGTGTTTTTAAACAGAAAGAGAGTTTTATCATGCCTTTTGTCTGAATCATCGCATGCAATATATGATTTGTGATATCAGTGTTTGGATTGTCCTGTTCCAGTGAAGCGTGCATTTTGTTGCACAAAATCGTTGCAATGCTAAACCTGCTGCTTTTCTCGTCAGGTTGTGTTTTGACAACATATAATATCTCTGCAAAGCCCTTTTGGAAAGGTTGTTTGCCTGCAGTGATAACAAGCGGTCACTCGGTTTAGCCATGAAATGACTCCTCAAAGACAAAATGATTTTCGAGGCGAAAATGACTTTCGAATTGATCTGTCGCTATCGACAACATGCCCCACCGCCACTGAGCCGGTCATTATTCACGCTGTTTCCCACAGCGGGGTAAAAAATGTCTGAGACACCATTGAGAAGCTGGGATTTTTTTCATTTTAATCCTGGAAAGAAACAAAGTCTTAGGGTTTAAAAAACATACTAAAATAAACAGATGTACAATGATTAAGAACATGTATTTCAGATTCTGCACTATTGTAAAAATCGTAAACACCATGTGGCTTATCCTGTTTGTATCCAATCTTTCATTAAGAATATGAACCACCAACCCTGCTGATAAAAACATGCGTTTCTTCCCATGATGCTGTTATTGCATCCCAGAGCTGCCCGTTCATCAGCCTTGTCACGCTGACTGCTCTACAGTCTCTCCATGCACTCCAATTAACACATAAGCCTCAATTACCCCTATTATCAGGACTGAGAGTGCCCAAGTGTGTGTGTGTGTGTGTGTGTCTGTGGCACTGCGGCTGCATTGAATGCAATGTTGAGTTTGGCTGTCGTGTGAGGCTGACAGTGACAGGGAGGCTGGGATGAGGGTGCAAGGTTGAGGTGAGCAAACATAGTATTTCTATGTTGTTTCTAGGGTGTTGTTGTGTGATTGCTAGGGTGTTTTGGGTTGTTTCTAGGGTGTTGTTGTGTGATTGCTAGGGTGTTTTGGGTTGTTTCTAGGGTGTTGCTGTGTGATTGCTAGGGTGTTTTGGGTTGTTTCTAGGGTGTTGCTGTGTGATTGCTAGGGTGTTCTGGGTTGTTTCTAGGGTGTTGCTGTGTGATTGCTATGGTGTCTTGTAGGGGTGGGAATCTTTTACCATCTCACGATTCAATTCGATTCCGATTCTTGAGGCCACGATTCGATTCAAAATCGATTTTCGATTCAAAAAGATTTTCGATTTAAAACGATTCGATTTTATCCATAATGATTTCTAATCGGGTTTCTGATCATGATCTACTCTCATCTGCTTTGCTATACAGAATGACAAACGGAGACCAGTGTTTCCTCTAGGATTTTTTCCAGCTGTGGTGGCAGGCCCATTTCGCCAGGGGGAGGGGGCGTGGCCCATGAGTGATATTGCCATTGGCCACGCCCCCTTACCCCAGGTGTTTAAACCTCCCCTAAGTATTATAACATTATAACATGAAAGGCTCGAATAAGAGCGGCAAAGCAATTATGCGCATCCCGTGCGCAGAATGATGCACTTGAAGCAACGCGAAGTCACAGCGCGCAGCGCTCCGGATTGAAAAGTTCAAAGCACAAAGCGAAGAGATTATATCTGTCTATCTATGCTTAAATGTATTATATATTTGCAACAGTTTATTGAGCATTTTCTTTTAACAGTTTTAAATGTCAGTTACAGTGCGGATGAAGAACAATTCATAGCGCTCTCCAATGCTGTAATCTAACAGACACCGGGGAGAAAGGATTATGATTCAAAAAACGCTATAACGCGACGCGCTGTTTGAATGCAGAAATGGAGAATGACTGAGGAGAGATGAGTTTCCATTAACTTTAACTAACGACTTAAATATTCATTTTTACCTCACATTATGCTATTGAATGACTTTAGAAGTCTTGGAATATAGTGCGAACACTTTATGGTGCTTCACAATGTTTTTTATGCCTTTAGCTTAACAATAACACAATAGTATGCACATTAATATCGGACCTCACTGAGAAGCTGCAGCCGTGGCGGGATTATTTTAGGTGTGGCAGCCCGCCACGGCAGAATGAATGTAGAAGCATCATATTTAGAAGCATCAGAAGCTCTATAAAAGCATCCATATTTGCTTCCTCTGATTTGCCGCTCACGTTCAAAAACCGGCTGCGTGCATGACGTCCGGACGTCCCGTATAGGCTATAGTTACAAAAATGGAGGCGAACAGCCAGCTGATTTTATTTATTTATTAAATCGATTCTTGGACATTTCAGATCGATTCTGAATCGTTGCAAATGAGAATCTAGATTCTTCTGTGAATCGATTTTTTGGCACACCCCTAGTGTCTTGGGTTGTTTCTAGGGTGTTGTTGTGTGATTGCTAGGGTGTTTTGGGTTGTTTCTAGGGTGATGCTGTGTGATTGCTATGGTGTCTTGGGTTGTTTCTAGGGTGTTGCTGTGTGATTGCTATGGTGTCTTGGGTTGTTTCTAGGGTGTTGTTGTGTGATTGCTAGGGTGTTTTGGGTTGTTTCTAGGGTGTTGCTGTGTGATTGCTAGGGTGTTGTATGTCGTTTCTAGGGTGTTGCTGTGTGATTGCTAGGGTGTTTTGGGTTGTTTCTAGGGTGTTGCTGTGTGATTGCTGGGTGTTCTATGTAATTTCTAGGGTGTTGTTGTGTGATTGCTAGGGTGTCTTGGGTTGTACTTCTATAGCTCAAATTTCACTCACCAATGCATACTAAATATATAGCAGTAGCACACTTGTGTTTGATTGACAGATGCTTTACACTTCAGTAGAAGAAGACATTCATTGTGATGTAAATGTACACGCTTCGAAGAGTCTCTGAGAGCTTAACCACGGTGTGTTGCGTTTAGAAGCCAGCAGCAGCCATTTTCCCGTTGATTTGTGATGAGCTTATGTGAGAATAATTAATGCCAATTATCTCTTAATTACAGTGATTAGAGCTGCAGCTGCAGGATCCTCATCCTGTAGTGAAGAGAGAAACTGATGCGCTTTAAAGTGTGTGTGTGTGTGTGTGTGAGTAAACTGACATAAATGTGAGAAAAATCAGTGGAATGAGAAATATAGATTATTAAACCACATGAACATTGTTCACTTTGAATGAATGAGGCATTTATATAGCTCTTTTCGTATGTACTACTGTACACCCAAAGTGCTTTACAATCATGTCGGGGTCTCTCCTCAACCACCAGTGTGAGCATCCACTTGGACTTTGAGAAAGATCCAGCCTAATAAACGGAACTGTTTGTTTCATTTAATTTACATTAAATATCAAGTGTGTCATTGCAGCGCTCTGAGTGACACCAAAGCGAAATTGTAAAAATAATGTATAAATAAATACATAAATACAAAAATGTAAATCAATCAATCAATCAATCAATCAATCAATCAATATCAGTATTTTTGTCTTTTTATCCTTTGAAAATGTTTAAACATCTTTAAAGCATTCAAAGCTAAATTATATGAAATATACGGACTTGTTTTCACAGAGTAAATTTATTTTTCTTACCCATTTGGTAAGAAAATGGGGGAAAAAATGGGAAAAATTAGTAAAAATAGTTTAAATCAATTAATGAATCAATGAATCAATAAATGAATCAATGAATCAATGAATCAATCAGCCAATCAACCAATTAATCAATCAATGAACCAAGCAATTAATTAATCAATTAATCAATCAATCAAACAAATCTTAGCCTGGATGAAAAGTAAAAAGTAAAAAAAAAAAAGTATTAGTATCAGTATTTTTGTCTTTTTATCCTTTAAAAATATTTAAACATCTTTAAACCATGCAAAGCACAATTAGGAAAGTCATAAGGAATACATTTAAGAAATACACTAGTTTTAGAGAGAGAAAGAAATTGCTCAAATGCAATTTAAGAAATACATTTTTCTTACCCAATTAGCAAATAGTTTTTTCTAAATAAATAAATAAAGAAGAGTGCCAGACACTCACTCATAATTATATGTCACATAACTCACAAAATACATCCAAATATCCGGTCATGGTAATGGATATTTAGTTTTCCTTCTGCTAAGTGCCTCAAAAAAAAAAAAACTAAATATTTTTTTAGAAGATTTGATTCCACCATCTTGGCGAACGTTCAGTGTGTAGTTTTCTCAGAAAAGCTCCTGATCAACCTTGCGAACACAAATGTGTTTCCTGGCAGAGCCTGTGAGTTTGTCGACTTCTTGCACTCAGTGCCGCAGGATCTGTTCATATAGTTGGTGTTTGGCAGCAGCAATTAAAGCTTTAATCTGAGCTATATTCATCCAAATTAACCAATATGACTGAAAGACTAATTAGAATACAAATTCTAATTAGCAAATTATGAAGCTTAAACCCACACAAATATGTTTTAGTAACAAAGTGTGAATAAATTAAGACAAGGCACCCATACCGCTACCCAGCGGGCGTCTATTTTCTGACATAAGAAGGTTTAACATGGGGAAAAAAACTCATTTTAATTCTGTAGCCGTTGGTATAAGCCAACTTATTTTCGATCCCAGTGCTAATTAAGAGCAGGCTGTGGCTTTGAGAAGATTTTCTGAGCGTGAACCAGGGCGTCGTGGGAGAGAGAATGGCGTCTATTAGAGTCTTTATGCATCAAATATGCATTTCAGCAATTGGTTTTGCTCTGTGAAGAAATCCAAAACCACCCACTGCTCCTTCCAGCTGTACAGTAACTCGGGTTTTAAAACTGTCATTGCTCAGCGATGAAACCGGCTTTGAGCGTTTCGCTGAGCAGATTAAATTAGACTTGTAAATGTGGGGTTGTGAAGATTTGAGAGCTCTGGATTATATTTACTTTGGAGCAAGACCTCACTCGTGAAGGCTTATACTAGAGGACAGGAGTTAGTTCTCTTATGATTTATTTCGAGGGTCTGTTAAAGGAATAATTCACCTAAAAATGAAAAGTCATTTATTCACCCTCATGTTGTACCAAACCTCATATGACTTCCTTTCTTCTGTGGAACACAAAAGGAGATTTTTAGCAGGACATCCTGACTTGTGGCTTATTTTACATACATATAAAACAATGTCAATGTCCAAAAATGACCAAAAAACTCCTAACAGTAGTCAATGTGACTCATTCACTATATTCCAAGCCTTCAAAAGTCATACTTTGTATGGAGGGCAGATAGAAATTTTGAATAAATTAGCTGACACTGAAAGTTATATTTGAAGTGAATGAGATTTCAAATCTCAAATTTAAGTTTTTAGATCACTTAAAGTGCCCCGTTATGCTATTTTAAATGTCCCTAATTTCGTTTTGGAGTCTCCGACAATAGGTTTCCATGCATCCAAGGTCAAAAAACACTTTAATTTTCTCATCATATACATTGCAGCATCAGCTCTTTTCTCACAGTGTCTGAAATGGTTCGTTCGAAGATTCAGTCTCTCTAAACCCCTCCTTTCTGAGAGCCTACTCTGCTCTGATTGGTCAGATGGCCCAGTCTTTTGTGATTGGTCTACCGCTTACAGCGCATGTTGGAAACCAAATGCTCATTACAATATCTGGATTTATGCTCCGGATTTTCCTCAGAACTTTATACACGGTGATACAAACAGTAACTATTCGCGGGCAGCCAATAGCAGGCATTATGCGAATTAGTTACAAACCCACGTAGGTTCAGACAGGAAGTACGACTGGAATTACTGACAGGCAGTTCTTTTGGGAGACAATAACTCCATTTATCTGCATTTTGACCTTTGACCCTTTTACATTCACAAACAGGTATATAACAAAGGCAATATCCAAAAAGCATAACAGGGGTACTTTAAATGTGTTCTGTTCCTCGCATACACCTATAGAATGAATATAGCTCACATGTCATAAGGATTTATTTTATGGTGTTTTTGGTGGTCATTTTTGGTGCTCACCCCAGTGGAATATTAATATGGACTCGGATAGACATGAAAGAGAGAAAATGATGACAGAATTTTAATTTTATTGGTGAACTACACCTTTTATCCATCCTATATGTGCATCATCAATTTTGCTATCTTATAATTTAAATCTTTAAAATGAGACAAAACAAAACACTGACCATGAAAAGTACACAATGAATGCATTACATGTCTGAAGAGCAGTGTTGTTACTTTTAAATGAAAATGCAAACAAAAAAAGATATTTCGAAGTTGTAAACAAAGATTTTTACAAGAGTACATTTAACAAGAAAATACTATTTTAGTCCTTCAACTTCAAAATTGTATGTTTAATTGTGTTACTTGCCATTTCATTGCAATTATTTGTGAAATTTACTAGCAATTTGTGAGTGAAATTGTTTCAAAGTAAATCCTACACATCGTTTTTTTTTTTTTTTGTGTAAAACTTTTTCTTTTTAAAATTCGGTAATTAAAATACTGCTGAAATAAAATAAAATATTAGATGAAGATTTAAATTACACAAAACTTAAAGAGAAATTATAAATGTGTCCTTGGAAATGAAATGAGTTGAAGTTGAAGGTTGAAATTAAAGGTATATGGAAATATAAAAAAAACTACTAAAAATGACAAAAGCTCACGCATAACAAAATTTTTAACAAAATTTAAAATGAACCTAAAATATAAGCACAAAAGCTAATAAAAATATAAATAAATACCATAAAATATAATAAAAATAACATTTAAAACTCTCTTGACGTGAGCCGATTGAACAACAGCTCAGAGAAATACCTTGTATCCCAATGCACCGCAACATCAAATCCTGACGCTGATGTATTCCTAACATGCCCAGGCAACTTCCCCCAGTGATTAAAGATGATTATCGGAAGTCTTTGTTTGACTAATCCGGATTAATGGCATTGAAGGATTAATGCACTTGTGCTTGAACTCATGTGACCTGTGTGTGCTTCCAGCAGTCAGTGGGATCCTGGAAAAGGACATAAACATGGCAAAGGTTGAGTGAGGGAATGGAGGTCATGGATTTATTCTGTAAGATCTCTCCCAGGGTATAGCTGAGTGTTTAACCAGAGCAGACCTAAGCAGATAAAAACACACTACAGGCCCGAACCTGCCATTTATCTTCTTGTATAGAGCTTTTTAATGTCATTCAAGTAAAAGCTTTTTATACATTTTTTTACAGTCCAAAATAAAGGCTAGATGTCTACACGTCTACAACTTCATAAAAACAGCCACAAAGCTGCTATGGCGTTCTCTTAGTCTATGTTGTCTATGATAATCTACAGTCAGACAGGTTTTTTTTTTACTAAATAAACCAATATGTTGATCTGAACCCTGACGTGAAACGTGCGCTTATTAAACATTTACCAAAAAAATTTATATGTGGACATGAAATATTGATTTGCACAAATGTACAGGGGTTGGACAATAAAAATGAATAATGTATTATGGTGTAGGGCCTCCTTTTGGAGCCAATTCATCAATTCATCTTCAATTTTGAGCCGTTAATCCTCCAGAACAGCGTCCAGGTCACTATGTGATGCTGGTGTATGAAAACGTTTTCTGACTTGCTATTTAAAAACACCCAAAACTGGCTAAAAAATCTTCAGATCTCATGACTGTGCAGGCCATGGGAGATGTTCACCTTCACTAGTCCCTTTTCCATTCCATTTGCTCAAAACTTTTGCGAGATTTTCTAAATGTCGATAAAAAACTATTGCGAAATGATGGCGTTTTCGTTAACCAATTTTATGCGACTAAAACGTAATATTTTCATCTCGCGTTGAGTCATTCAAAAAATCATGGCAACGGATGTTGGTAGGTTTATGTATATCGCAGCCATCGCACTAGCCATTATTATTAATGGAAGAAGACGTAGGCGTGTTATCCAACATTAAAGGGTTAGTTCACCCCAAAATGAAAATTCTGTCAGTAATTACTCGCCCTCATGTTGTTCCAACCCCGTAAGACTTTCGTTCATCTTCGGAACACAAATTAAGATATTTGTGATTAAATCTGAGAGCTGGATCACTCCTCCATAGGCTTCTTAAGGGATCGAAACTTGCCGGCCCAAAAGTTATGAAAGACATCGTTAAAATAGTCTGAGTGACTACAGTGGCTCAACCTTAAGTTTATCAAGCGACGAGAATACTTTTTGTGCGCAAAAAAACAAACAAAAATAACAACTTTATTCAACTATTCATTTCCTTCGCTGTGGGCCTTGAGATTTCACGTAGTGATATTGCGCAAAGCTTCTAGGTTGTACGTCGCACGCATCACACACATGACCAGCGTCGGCCAATAGTAAGCCTACGTGTGACGTGCAACACAGTGAGTTGGGCAGATGTGGTTTTATGTTTTTTGGATCTGATCCGGGTTAGTACCTGGACATCCCTGTCAGACAGGACAGATTCCTCTTATGCAGACAGTTATTCCTGTTGGATGTGGTTCATCCTATGTGGAGGTATGCCGACATTACCCTGGATACCAGAGCTCTCGATACACCACAAAGACAGCGAACCGCCGCCAACGGCTCTTACTGAAATCAGATATACACTCACCTAAAGGATTATTAGGAACACCATACTAATACTGTGTTTGACCCCCTTTCGCCTTCAGAACTGCCTTAATTCTAGGTGGCATTGATTCAACAAGGTGCTGAAAGCATTCCTTAGAAATGTTGGCCCATATTGATAGGATGGCATCTTGCAGTTGATGGAGATTTGTGGGATGCACATCCAGGGCACGAAGCTCCCGTTCCACCACATCCCAAAGATGCTCTATTGGGTTGAGATCTGGTGACTGTGGGGGCCATTTTAGTACAGTGAACTCATTGCCATGTTCAAGAAACCAATTTGAAATGATTCGAGCTTTGTGACATGGTGCATTATCCTGCTGGAAGTAGCCATCAGAGGATGGGTACATGGTGGCCATAAAGGGATGGACATGGTCAGAAACAATGCTCAGGTAGGCCGTGGCATTTAAACGATGCCCAATTGGCACTAAGGGGCCTAAAGTGTGCCAAGAAAACATCGCCCACACCATTACACCACCACCACCAGCCTGCACAGTGGTAACAAGGCATGATGGATCCATGTTCTCATTCTGTTTACGCCAAATTCTGACTCTACCATCTGAATGTCTCAACAGAAATCGAGACTCATCAGACCAGGCAACATTTTTCCAGTCTTCAACTGTCCAATTTTGGTGAGCCAAAATTGTAGCCTCTTTTTCCTATTTGTAGTGGAGATTAGTGGTACCCGGTGGGGTCTTCTGCTGTTGTTGCCCATCCGCCTCAAGGTTGTGCGTGTTGTGGCTTCACAAATGCTTTGCTGCATACCTCGGTTGTAACGAGTGGTTATTTCAGTCAAAGTTGCTCTTAACTGCTTGAATCAGTCGGCCCATTCTCCTCTGACCTCTAGCATCAACAAGGCATTTTCGCCCACAGGACTGCCGCATACTGGATGTTTTTCCCTTTTCACACCATTGTTTGTAAACCCTAGAAATGGTTGTGCGTGGAAATCCCAGTAACTGAGCAGATTGGGAAATACTCAGACCGGCCCGTCTGGCACCAACAACCATGCCACGCTCAAAATTGCTTAAATCACCTTTCTTTCCCATTCTGACATTCAGTTTGGAGTTCAGGAGATTGTCTTGACCAGGACCACACCCCTAAATGCATTGAAGCAACTGCCATGTGATTGGTTCATTAGATAATTGCTTTAATGAGAAATTGAACTGGTGTTCCTAATAATCCTTTAGGTGAGTGTATATAGGCTTGTAACCTCCAACACTATATTGGCCAGTGTTTCAGAACATAGAGATAAAGGCACACACCCCCATATCATGACCAATTACAACAATGATTAGGAGGAAATAGGAGCCAAAATAAACACTAAAGTTCACAACTTAATCAAACAGTGCTTATAACAAATATCTACTGTACCGTTTCCTTTAAAAATCACTATGCACAACATACTGGGTCAACTCTAAAAGTCAAGGAAGCCAGGATAGCGGGAAGCTACACATCCATGGTTCAGGAGACTTTGGGGCTGTTTACACGACACCAGTTTCAGTTTTTGGTCGTTCATTTACACGACAATGGCATTATGGTGGCCTTTCGAAAACTTTTGAAAAAGGGTTTCAGAGTCCAAGTGATGATGCCGTTATTGTTTCCGTGTAAACTACAAAAAAATTCAAATTTGTGAAAACGGTGATGTCATGTGCATGTGTATTATGTGGTCAGTCTATAGGCGCGTATATAGTGTTTCTTTACAAAGTGACATCATCGCCAACTACTGGCCTGGCAGCAGAATACAGCGTTTTTTAATAGATGCGTGTGAATGGGGATTGTTTTGTTTTGTTAACCTTGTCGTCTGAATGCGAAAAACGCAAAGAAAAAATGCTTTTCTGTTTTCAGTACATCGTTGACGTGTAAACGTAGCTTAAGATACAGTAGCAACCACTCCTGTCGTCAATCAATTCGTCTCTCATTAGCTCCACTTGTGAGCAAGTACAGCTTAAGGGCCAGATTTACTATCAGCTTGCACCAGCGCAAACCCTCTTTTGCCGTTAAAAAGCTACTGTCGGGATTTACTAAAGACACGCTGTGAAAAATGTGGGTTATTTTTGCGGCTGATCTTATTGCATATGCATTTGTAGGAGTTTCTCTTTCAGACGCATAATGTATGGGAGAAGAGAATTTAAATTAAGCATGCAAGGTGATTTACGAAGGTTTGCGCTCGTCAATTTACTGGTATTTGTGCCATTATTTACCGCCCCAAAGAAAGCATGTCTGAAACCAGACGCTAATTTGCACTGCTCTTGGTAGATTGCGTTGATCATTATGGAAATGATCCGGCTGCGTCTGTGTTCTTACATTTGTGTGTGTCAGTAGATCATGCGCAGATCACTTTCCACTCTCATCTGCGCTTTTATGGGATTGTGCTCTCAAGATAATTTGCCTCGTTTAGTAAATCTGGCCCTAAGTGTGGAACAAGAGAAAGAGAAAAAGAATGAGCAATAGTAATCGTGATGCTTTGCAAACACATTTTTGGAAACACATTTTTAAAAAAAATTATAAAAAGAGAAAAACTGACAAATGGGATTTTTAATTTATCCTGTAGGATCATATTTCATTTTTTTAGGCAGTTATTTGTTGAAAATGTTAGTATCCGTTCCAAATTATAATAATTTTATATTTTATATTATTTTCAAATGTGACTATTAAGTCAAATTACCCTTAATAAAGACACCAGAATTAAGTAAACTTCTAAAATACATATGCATTACAGTATGTGCATAATTTCATACTATACATCTCTCACAGTAAATGCACAGAAATCCACCATGTTTTATCCCAAACAAATAGGGCATCAGCCACAGATGTTTCCGTGTGTTGGAGAGCTTCATGTGAGGTGTCAGGTGGAGAAGTTAAATTGCCGTTACCCTGAGAGCAGACACTTCAGCACACAGCTGTTTACTCACTATCAGACCTCAGTCTGTCATCAGCATCTCGTTTCACTGGCAAACACACCATGAGAAACACCTCCATCTTTTTTAACTGTAAGCATGTGGTAACCCAGTGTTTAAAGCAGGGTTGTGCCTTTAAAATTGAACTAAGAATGCCTTTAAATTTCCATTTTTCCCCAAATATAAATGAAATTTGACAAGATGTTGAATAGTAAATTGAATATATATACATATATACACACACACACACACACACACATATATATATATATATTTATGAACCGTACTCAGATCATTTCCCGAGATGGTCTTGGTTCGGTTCGGTTCGGTTCGTTTTTAAGGGGTTTGATTCTATTTATATACATATATACACATGCATTTTTAATGATCCCTGTTATTTTGCTAAAATTATTAACATTTTGCAGATTCTGCAAGGTGTATGTAAACTTTTGACCATGACGTTGTGTGTGTGTGTGTGTTTACAGAATTTATATCCCATGATACCGCCACAGTGATTCGTTATGGACATATTTGGAATACTTCAGACATCACTATAGTTATGAATACATTTGTCTATGTATATATGCACCTCTCTGTCGATCCTGTTTTGTTTCAGTCACCGTTAACTAATTCGACGTCTGCTTAAACAGAGCCGCTGCCTGAGAGATGCATTAGATGCGATGTGGTCTGTGCTGGATTAGCATTTCTTTGCCTGAGGTCTGAATAGGGAATGTGGCTAGTGCTACCTTTACCATTTTGTTGCCATTAAAAATGAAAGCAACACCAAGGAAAATGACAAAGATAAAATTACAAGAAGATTAAGAGCAGAGCAAATGTGCATATGCTGTGGAGGAAACATGCAGTCCTGCAGGATGCTTCTGATTCATGCTTTCTCTCACATTCAGTCCTTCCATCTTGTGTTAGTTTGCCTTTGTCTGCTGTGCTTTAAATGTCATCTTGCATTGACCTCATGAATACTGTGCGTGTGTGTGTGTGTGTGTGTGTCCGGAGGGCAGTGTGTGTGTGGATGCTGTATCTTATTCTAGTCATTCTTAGCAGCTGTGGCGTGTTTACAATCTTGTCCTCAGGTTTTTTGAAAGAGCATCTTCAAAATCCCCTAAAACTGCAGAACAATGGCATTGCACTGAATGTTTCTCAGAAGAGAGATTCATTTCTATTTCATAGCTCATCTAATGCTCACTAATGCTTCTTTCACTAAAAAAAAGCTTTTGAGAAAAAAAAAGACACAAATGAGCAAATAGTTAACATCCAGAAATAGTATAGAGCAATATTTGCCAGTCATACATAAATGAAACTAACATTTATGCACTGAAAAATCATGGCTTGTTAACTATTTGCATCTGTTCGTTTTTCATATTTTCAAAATGCATTTATTCAAATTGCATAAATCTGTTCATTGTGAAATCAATTGAATTTATTCAGTTAAAAAGTATGAACATATATGGAACAAGCAATATTCAATTAAATATATAAACCTGGTTAGTTATTTAAAATTTTAATCAAATTCAGTTTATTAGTACTATTACAGAAATCTTACCCATTTCATTTATGTATGACTGACAAATATGCATCACATTAAGTTTATTAGTTTGTTTATTGTAAGACTTTGTGATCTAAACTATCTAAAATTCATGACATGAATGATTCCTCAAATTATGTTTAGATATATTGGTAACACTTTACAATAAGGTTAATTTATTAAACATTAGTTAATGTATGAACTAACCATGAGCAATACATTTGTTACTGTTTTTGTTCATTTTTGTTAACGTTAGTTAATACAAATCCAGCTGTTCATTGTTTGTTCATATTAGTTCACAGTGCATTAACTAATGTTAACAAGATTTTAATAAAGTATTAGTAAATGTTGAAATTAACATTAACAAAGATTAACAAATGCTGAAGAAGTATTGTTCATTCTTAGTTAATGTTAACTAATGTAGTTAACTAATGAACCTTATTGTAAAGTGTTACCGATATATTTTTAATATTATTTCTTTAGGTATATTAGGCTGCTGTCACTTTAAGACCTGATAGATGGATCCATTATATCCGTTACATATGCATTTTCTTAAAACATAACTGACTGTGTTTACGTGAATACTCACCAAGACCGGCATTTTGACATTATTTTGTGTGTATTTGACTGTTTAAGCGAAATAAGCAGCTCAATTCTACTATAAGAAGAAGTCAATTTAGTACTGAGAGGCTTTATGTGGCGCACTTTGGGCGTTCGACACAAAATCCGTGGTAATGAGTAAAATGATGTGCAAAAACACAATACAACACCGAAATTCAAGCCCTTTAACAGCAACAATATTTATCCAGAGCAAATAAAACGAGTGAGTGAGTGGAGGCGGGTTTGTGTGTCACTCGCTGTTGGAGAGATGAGAGATAGAGAGAGAGAGAGAGAGAGAGAGAGAGAGCAGCTGGTATCATATTCCAGGATATGGTATCATATTATGGTAATTATATTTAATCCCGGAAAAATTAGTATTAGAAGCGTTTCAGATATTTCATTATTGATATTGAAATATCGATATTTTTGACAACACTACATTGCACTTTGTTTATTATTTTAGATGCTTTTTTAAAAGATTACAATTGAAAAATGTATATATTATATATAAAATTCGGGTTGGCGAATGTTAAAGGGTTAGTTCACCCAAAAATGAAAATGATGTCATTAATGACTCTCCCTCATGTCGTCCCAAGCCTGTCAGACCTCCGTTCATCTTCAGAAAACAGTTTAAGATATTTTAGATTTAGTCCGAGAGCTTTCTGTCCCTCCATTGGAAATGTATGTCCGGTATACTGTCCTTGTCCAGAAAGGAAATAAAGACATCATCAAAGTAGTCCATGTGACATCAGTGGGTTAGTTAGAATGTTTTTTTGAAGCATCGAAAATACATTTCGTTCCAAAAATAACAAAAACTACGACTTTATTCAGCATTTTATTGTCTTCCAGTTCTGTTGTGGATCCGCGTTCAGTGCCGCTGCTGACGTAAGACGCTGCTGACGTGTATCTGGTGTGTGTGTGTGTGTGTGTGTGTGTGTGTGTGTGTGTGTGTGTGAGACGTAAGACGCTGCTGACGTGTGTCTGGTGTGTGTGTGTGTGTGTGTGTGTGTGTGTGTGTGACGTAAGAGACGCTGCTGACGTGTGTCTGGTGTGTGTGTGTGTGTGTGTGTGTGACGTAAGACGCTGCTGACGTGTGTCTGGTGCGCCCGAGCTTCGTTTACAGTCTGAGGGAGACGCACGCTGGAAACAAAACAATCTTCGCAAACATGTCTAAGGATTTCCACACAGAGGAAGACTTGCATTTTTTTGCCCAGCCATATTTATTTGAACCCGAATACACGGACGCACCAGACACACACACACACACACACACACACACACACCAGACACACGTCAGCAGCGTCTTACGTCAGCAGCGGCACTGAACGCGGATCCACAACAGAACCAGAATACACACACACACACACACACACACCAGACACACGTCAGCAGCGTCTTACGTCAGCGGCGGCACTGAACGCGGATCCACAACAGAACCGGAATACACACACACACACACACACCAGACACACGTCAGCAGCGTCTTACGTCAGCGGCGGCACTGAACGCGGATCCACAACAGAACCAGAATACACACACACACACACACACACACACCAGACACACGTCAGCAGCGTCTTACGTCAGCAGTGGCACTGAACGCGGATCCACAACAGAACCAGAATACACACACACACACACACACCAGACACACGTCAGCAGCGTCTTACGTCAGCAGCGGCACTGAACGCGGATCCACAACAGAACCAGAATACACACACACACACACACACACACACCAGACACACGTCAGCAGCGTCTTACGTCAGCAGCGGCACTGAACGCGGATCCACAACAGAACCGGAATACACACACACACACACACACACCAGACACACGTCAGCAGCGTCTTACGTCAGCAGTGGCACTGAACGCGGATCCACAACAGAACCAGAATACACACACACACGCACCAGACACACGTCAGCAGCGTCTTACGTCAGCGGCGGCACTGAACGCGGATCCACAACAGAACCGGAATACACACACACACACACACACACACACACACACACACCAGACACACGTCAGCAGCGTCTTACGTCAGCGGCGGCACTGAACGCGGATCCACAACAGAACCAGAATACACACACACACACACACACACACACACACACACACCAGACACACGTCAGCAGCGTCTTACGTCAGCAGTGGCACTGAACGCGGATCCACAACAGAACCAGAATACACACACACACACACACACACACACACCAGACACACGTCAGCAGCGGCACTGAACGCGGATCCACAACAGAACCGGAATACACACACACACACCAGACACACGTCAGCAGCGTCTTACGTCAGCGGCGGCACTGAACGCGGATCCACAACAGAACCGGAATACACACACACACACACACACCAGACACACGTCAGCAGCGTCTTACGTCAGCGGCGGCACTGAACGCGGATCCACAACAGAACCAGAATACACACACACACACACACACACACACACACACACACACCAGACACACGTCAGCAGCGTCTTACGTCAGCAGTGGCACTGAACGCGGATCCACAACAGAACCAGAATACACACACACACACACACACACACACACCAGACACACGTCAGCAGCGGCACTGAACGCGGATCCACAACAGAACCGGAAGACAATACAATGCTGAATAAAGTCCTAGTTTTTGTTATTTTTGGAGCAAAATGTATTTTCGATGCTTCAAAACATTCTAACTAACCCACTGATGTCACATGGACTACTTTGATGATGTCTTTATTTCCTTTCTGGACAAGGACAGTATACCGGACATACATTTCCAATGGAGAGACAGAAAACTCTCGGACTAAATCTAAAATATCTTAAACTGTGTTCTGAAGATGAACGGAGGTCTGACGGGCTTGGAGCGACATGAGGGAGAGTCATTAATGACATCATTTTCATTTTTGGATGAATGTCAATGTCAAGCCCCAGAATGACAAAATCCTTAAAAACAACATTTATACATCAGCAGAGCATTTTTTTTCTCGCACGCTCACGTGAGCATCCACTCCATTGCCTGCAAACTCAAAATCAAACGTGAGGTGCCAAAAAAGTCTTTGGTGTGGAATTAAAGGAGGCCGGTGGAGTTGATCGCTGGAGCACATCTGAACGGCTCACAGCGCTTTTCTTCCACCCACCTCAGTGAAGAGACCTGCCACTGTCAATCATTCTCCGGCACACACACACCTCGCACGCTGACGTGACCTCTGATAAACAGACTAATCCTGCTTGGTGGAGTAATGGCGGAGGACGGGAGGGGGGGCAGTGCTGTGCTGGGCCTGTCTCACTCACTGTGGAGTGATAAGAGGAGAGAACGGCCTATCTGAAACCCTCTTCATGTGGTCCAGGTGTTCAAGACATTGTCTTTGCATGTCTGAATGTTTTTTTTTTCTACGGTTAAAGTTACATTGCTCATCTCATCTCTGTATTTTGGTGGTTAAACAATTTTTTATTTTTTTTGTAAAAATTAGATTTCAGCATCATTTACGTGCCATCATGTTGTTGTTGCAAACAAATATCTATCTATCTATCTATCTATCTATCTATCTATCTATCTATCTATCTATCTATCTATCTATCTATCTATCTATCTATCTATCTATCTATCTATCTATCTATCTATCTATCTATCTATCTGTCTGTCTGTCTGTCTGTCTGTCTGTCTGTCTATCTATCTATCTATCTGTCTGTCTGTCTGTCTGTCTGTCTGTCTGTCTGTCTCTGTCTACTGTATCTATCTGTCTGTCCGTCTATCTATCTATCTGTCTGTCTGTCTGTCTGTCTATCTATCTATCTGTCTATCTATCTGTCTGTCTGTCTGTCTGTCTATCTATCATCTGTCTGTCCGTCCATCCATCTATCTATCTGTCTGTCTCTATCTATCTATCTATCTATCTATCTATCTATCTATCTATCTATCTCTCTATCTCTCTGTCTGTCTGTCTGTCTGTCTATCTGTCTGTCTATCATCTGTCTATCCATCTATCCGTCCGTCTGTCGGTCCATCCATCCATCTATCTATCTATCTATCTATCTATCTATCTATCTATCTATCTATCTATCTATCTATCTATCTATCTATCTATCTATCTATCTATCTATCTATCTATCTATCTATCTATCTATCTGTCTGTCTGTCTGTCTGTCTGTCTACTGTATCTATCTGTCTATCTATCTACTCATCTCTTCCGTGAGCACTTCATCATCATCATCATTAAAAAAAAGTCTATGCTTTCACTTTCTTTAATCCCTCCCTACCCTATCTTATGCTACTCTAAGCAATGTCTGAAACATATGAAGATCTGCTTCCTGTATATTAATCTTTAAAGCTTCTGTTTTGTGGCAGGTCTCAGTATCCGTGGCAGTCCCGATGAAGACCCTCCGGACCCTCAGCTCATGCGTCTGGATAACATGCTCCTAGCAGAGGGCGTGTCTGGGCCAGAGAAAGGGGGCGGGGGATCAGCGGTTGCTGCGGCAACAGCAGCGGTGGGAGTCGGGGCCGACAACTCCATCGAGCACTCGGACTACAGAGCAAAACTCACTCAGATCAGACAGATCTACCACACCGAGCTGGAGAAATACGAGCAGGTCTGCAACATCACGGTAGAATGAATGCAACCTGCACACCAGTGCTTATACAGAAACATGAGTAATCACACATCCTAGCGCTGCTCGCTGGGAAACTAGCTGTCACTACACAGATAAACTACTACCATTCTAGGGAACAACATAGTTACTATCTCATGCAATGAACACATTCACACGATCATAATGAGCAGTGTTATTTGATGTACTGTTATAGTTTGTATGCATTTTTTGTTAACTTTTTTTATTTTTTATATTTTCAGTTTTTATTTAATTTGAGCTCAATTTATAGTTGTTTTTAAAATATATTCATTTATAAATTAATTTAATGTTTATGTCAGATTTAGTTTTAGTTAAGTTTTTGATGTATTTTAATTAATATTATGAGTTTTATGGTAACTCTTTACAATAAGGTCTCATTAGTTAATGCATTAGTTAACATGAACTAACTATGAGAAATATATTTTACATGATTTATTTACCTTTGTTAATGTTTGTTGATAGAAATAATCATTCATGTTCACAGTTCACTAACTAATGTTAACAGATACAACTTTTGATTTTAATAATGTATTAGTAAATGTTGAGATTGACATTAACAAAGATTAATAAATGCTGTAGAAGTATTGCTCATTATATTTCATGTTAAGTAATATAGTTAACTAATGTTAACAAATGAAACCTTATAAAGTGCTAAACCTTGTAAAGTGTTGTTAAACCTTGTAAAGTGCTACCAGTTTGGTTTATTTTTTGGTTATGAGTAATTTGATTGGGTCACTGGCGTGCAACATGTTTTCATTTTATATTTACTTTATTTTTCAGCAAATATTTTTTAAATATATTTATTTATTTTATTGTTACGTTTTCTATTTATTTTAATTTATATAATTGTTTTGTATTGTTAGTTAAAATTTCCACCCCAGATTTTAGTGCTTAGAATAATAGTTAGTTGCCAAGGTGTCATTTTAAAATTTTTCATCTAATATTTATTTAAAACAATTTATTTATTTATTTTATATGTATTATTTTTTTTTATTTTTTTGTTTTATATATTTCCAGATACTAATTTTAGTGCTTCAACTCAGTGCTTTTCATCTAATATTTATAATAAATTTTTATTTCAGCTTTATTTCAATAAACAGAAATGAATTTGCTTTCACCATCAGTTATGAGTCATTTGATTGGTTCACACAGGCGTGCAACGAGTTCACTACTCATGTGATGAACCTGTTGAGGGAACAGTCTCGCACGCGACCCATCTCACCCAAAGAGATCGAGCGCATGGTGAACATCATCCACCGCAAGTTCAGCTCCATCCAGATGCAGCTGAAGCAGAGCACCTGTGAGGCCGTGATGATCCTCAGGTCACGCTTCCTCGACGCCAGGTCAGAAACTCACGCACGTTTCCTTTCATGCATTTGGCAGATGCTTTTAGTTTCATCCAAAACAACTTGCAGAACATTTAATGTATATGCATTTGTCCAGCGTACTGTATCTTCTTATTTGAATGAGGTGCAATCCATAATACACCTCATTTACCCATAGAAAAGGTTGTGTAGAAAGGCACGGAAAATGAATAACACATTCTACGGAGCCACGAAAGGGACGTGGTTAGGCTTGCTGCCGTACTCGGTTACATTACAGTCCATCAGATTTCACTTACCACATGAAGATACTGTAGGAAGGAGAGATGATTGACAGCACGACGATGGAGGATTTGGTGCGCAACAGATGTATGCATATGTGTGTGTATATGTATATAAAGTGTACACACACATACATTATTATATATATACTGTATATATATACACACACACACATATACACTCACCTAAAGGATTATTAGGAACACCTGTTCAATTTCTCATTAATGCAATTATCTAATCAACCAATCACATGGCAGTTGCTTCAATGCATTTAGGGGTGTGGTCCTGGTCAAGACAATCTCCTGAACTCCAAACTGAATGTCAGAATGAGAAAGAAAGGTGATTTAAGCAATTTAGAGCGTGGCATGGTTGTTGGTGCCAGACGGGCCGGTCTGAGTATTTCACAATCTGCTCAGTTACTGGGATTTTCACGCACAACCATTTCTAGGGTTTACAAAGAATGGTGTGAAAAGGGAAAAACATCCAGTATGCGGCAGTCCTATGTGGCAAAAATGCCTTGTTGATGCTAGAGGTCAGAGGAGAATGGGCCGACTGATTCAAGCTGATAGAAGAGCAACTTTGACTGAAATAACCACTCTTTACAACCGAGGTATGCAGCAAAGCATTTGTGAAGCCACAACACGCACAACCTTGAGGCGGATGGGCTACAACAGCAGAAGACCCCACCGGGTACCACTCATCTCCACTACAAATAGGAAAAAGAGGCTACAATTTGCAAGAGCTCACCAAAATTGGACAGTTGAAGACTGGAAAAATGTTGCCTGGTCTGATGAGTCTCGATTTCTGTTGAAACATTCAGACGGTAGAGTCAGAATTTGGCGTAAACAGAATGAGAACATGGATCCATCATGCCTTGTTACCACTGTGCAGGCTGGTGGTGGTGGTGTAATGGTGTGGGGGATGTTTTCTTGGCACACTTTAGGCCCCTTAGTGCCAATTGGGCATCGTTTAAATGCCACGGCCTACCTGAGCATTGTTTCTGACCATGTCCATCTCTTTATGGCCACCATGTACCCATCCTCTGATGGCTACTTCCAGCAGGATAATGCACCATGTCACAAAGCTCGAATCATTTCAAATTGGTTTCTTGAACATGACAATGAGTTCACTGTACTAAAATGGCCCCCACAGTCACCAGATCTCAACCCAATAGAGCATCTTTGGGATGTGGTGGAACGGGAGCTTCGTGCCCTGGATGTGCATCCCACAAATCTCCATCAACTGCAAGATGCTATCCTATCAATATGGCCAACATTTCTAAAGAATGCTTTCAGCACCTTGTTGAATCAATACCACGTAGAATTAAGGCAGTTCTGAAGGCGAAAGGGGGTCAAACACAGTATTGGTATGGTGTTCCTAATAATCCTTTAGGTGAGTGTATATTATATATAAACACAAACTTTTATGTTAGATGAAATTAATTGAAACATACACTCACCGGCCACTTTATTAGGTACCCCATGCTAGTAACGGGTTGGACCCCCTTTTGCCTTCAGAACTGCCTCAATTCTTCGTGGCATAGATTCAACAAGGTGCTGGAAGCATTCCTCAGGGAGTTTGGTCCATATTGACATGATGGCATCACACAGTTGCCGCAGATTTGTCGGCTGCACATCCATGATGCGAATCTCCCGTTCCACCACATCCCAAAGATGCTCTATTGGGTTGAGATCTGGTGACTGTGGAGGCCATTTTAGTACAGTGAACTCATTGTCATGTTCAAGAAACCAATTTGAAATGATTAGAGCTTTGTGACATGGTGGAAGTAGCCATCAGAGGATGGGTACATGGTGGCCATAAAGGGATGGACATGGTCAGAAACAATGCTCAGGTAGGCCGTGGCATTTAAACGATGCCCAATTGGCACTAAGGGGCCTAAAGTGTGCCAGGAAAACATCCCCCACACCATTACACCACCACCACCAGCCTGCACAGTGGTAACAAGGCATGATGGTTCCATGTTCTCATTCTGTTTACGCCAAATTCTGACTCTACCATCTGAATGTCTCAACAGAAATCGAGACTCATCAGACCAGGCAACATTTTTCCAGTCTTCAACTGTTCAATTTTGGTGAGCTCTTGCAAATTGTAGCCTCTTTTTCCTATTTGTAGTGGAGATGAGTGGTACCCGGTGGAGTCTTCTGCTGTTGTAGCCCATCCGCCTCAAGGTTGTGCGTGTTGTGGCTTCACAAATGCTTTGCTGCATACCTCGGTTGTAACGAGTGGTTATTTCAGTCACTGTTGCCCTTCTATCAGCTCGAACCAGTCTGGCCATTCTCCTCTGACCTCTGGCATCAACAAGGCATTTCCGCCCACAGAACTGCCGCTCACTGGATGTTTTTTCTTTTTCGGACCATTCTCTGTAAACCCTAGAGATGGTTGTGCGTGAAAATCCCAGTAGATTAGCAGTTTCTGAAATACTCAGACCAGCCCTTCTGGCACCAACAATCATGCCACGTTCAAAGCCACTCAAATCAACTTTCTTCCCCATACTGATGCTCGGTTTGAACTGCAGGAGATTGTCTTGACCATGTCTACATGCCTAAATGCACTGAGTTGCCGCCATGTGATTGGCTGCTTAGAAATTAAGTGTTAACGAGCAGTTGGACAGGTGTACCTAATAAAGTGGCCGGTGAGTGTATTTTTTCCTCCAGTCTCATATTTTTTCCATCAGCATGTCCCTTTTCGGGCTCGGGCACATCAGTGTAGATAATGCTTGGATTACTGATGGTTAGTGAATGAGCCCTAGGTTTTTGCTCTAAAATACAAAGCACAAAACTGGTTAGAAAATTCAAACATCATTTTGCCCCTGAGAGACTGTCCTACTTATAATGCACTGTAAAAAATAAGCATTTGCTTAGTAAAGAAAAATGATTATTGGTTGTGTGTCTGTTTTTACACATGTAGGTGTTTTTGCTAGTGTGGGTTTGTTTCTCGTTGTATTGGATGTGCTGAAAGCGTGGCATGTGTGAACGAGTGGGTGATGTGGTAATGTTAAGGTCTTGTGAATCCACTGGAGTATTTTGCTTAAACTGGCAGAGGGATGAGTTGGGTGGGCGCAGGACATTTGCCAATTAGTTCCAGTTGGTTGGTCCAGTTATTTAAAGCTAAGAGTAAATTATGCATAAATCTGCTCGTCAGAGAATTATTCAAATGCATGCAAATGAAGCAGACAGCGATTGGTGGGCTCATTGATGACATCATACAACTAAGCATTTAAATATCATCTAATAAGAGATATTATTGGTAGATACAGAGTGACGACTGATATTTATATGCATTTTGTGTAAATATCTGCTATACTTTTATAAAGATCTCATTGATTTACATTACAGAATTTCATCTTACTTTTTGGCCATATAAATATCAGCATCTGCACCAAATTGCATATTTTGCTCAGTTTGGACCTCTAAATAAAATTGAGGGTGTTTTTTGCTCCTCAAGTATGAGATCCATGTTCTCACTATATCATCTGAGCCATAAAAGCCTGATGTATCAAATATGATATTCAACAAAATAACACATGCAAACTTTGTTCTTTAGATTTTCCATTTGAAAAAAATAAATTGTTTTGGGCCACATCAGGGACTTATAACTTTAGTCCCATTAATATATACTACATTCAATAATACATACTTTATGCATTATGGTGTAGTTACAGCATAGACCAGCAGGGGGTCATTCGAGCATGATAACCAGCTAAACCTTTGAAAACAATGATTATTTGTGAAATTCTGTGGTGTTGCTAGTGAATATCACACTTTAATAATCTTTAGTATATAAAGATATAGAAATGGTTCAGGACATAACAATACCACTGATTTATTTTTTCCATTTTATACTTCTCCAGGAGGAAAAGGCGCAACTTTAGCAAGCAGGCGACAGAGATTTTGAATGAGTATTTCTACTCTCACCTCAGTAACCCGTATCCCAGCGAGGAGGCGAAAGAGGAGCTGGCGAAGAAGTGTGCCATCACAGTGTCGCAGGTGAGTCCAGTTCTCAGACGATAGTGCGCACACGAGCCTTCAGCTGCGAAACAAGAGGAGATTTTATTCACAATCTGAGCAAAATCACTAACAAATTTGCTAGCGGTGGTCTGTGACACTGTGAAGGTGCAGAGAATTTGGCTCAAAATACAAGTGAAGGAGCAGAGCAAAGCGGTCTAGTGACATCTCTGGGCGTGATTTAGAGTGAGCGCACAGTTTTCTCCAGCATGGATCCTGGAAGTATTTTTCCCTTTTTTTTTCTTAATAAAAAAACATCTAAATAAAGTTTAAATAGAGTTTAGTAGAGTTTAAAGAGAAGGTCTGTTTTTGAAAATGTACTGTTCTAAGTTATAAAACCATAAAGAATTGCAAACGATTTGGTCCAAGTTTATATTAGGTGTCTTTAGTCAAGTCAAGTCAGCTTTATTTCTATAGCGCTTCATACTTTACAGATTGTTTCAACGCAGCTTTACAGTGATAACAGGAAAATGATTCAATGATGCAAACGGTTCATTTTGGTTGTATAGCAGCTCTAAAAGAAAAGTGTTCTTCAGCTGAAGTCAGTTCAGTGTTGATTCAGTTCCGTTGTAAATATCAGCAATTATTAATAGTTAATTTCATCTATAAAGCAGTTCTGGAGGAAAAACAGTGATGTCGTCATCCAGTACAGTCAGATCAATAATATTGTTGATTATTAAAGGGGTGGTTCAGGATTTTGGACATCGGGCCTCAATTCCATGTTAGCCTGGGTGTTATTTATCAGTGGAGACAGTTTTCAAAAAATGTCATCCAGTCATTCCAGTTGCATAGTTCGCCGGTGCTAGGCTAGCGCGAGTCAATGGTAACTGCTAGCCTGCCATTAAAAACAGTGTTACCCACTCCACAGTACACCAAAAGCAAATAAATTTTAACGCCAGACTATCGATGTAAATGTCTGTTAAGAGAATAATGTTAAAAATCAAACTACTCTTGCATCTCAATGATCGCAATACATTTACAGGAACTAGTTTCTCAGCAGCGGCGGAACTTTACTTTGCTCCGGTTAGTAGTACTGCGCCGAAAATTAAACACAGAACCGAAGCGCACTACAGTCGGGACTACCTGCACTACCTCTCTCTCTCACTACCTCTCTCTACCTCTCTCTCTCTCTCTCTCTCTCCTCTCTCTCTCTCTCTCTCTCTCTCTCTCTCTCTCTCTCTCTCTCTCTCTCTCTCATCTCTCTCTCTCTCTCTCTCTCTCTCTCTCTCTCTCTCTCTCTCTCTCTCTCTCTCTCTCTCTCTCTCTCTCTCTCTCTCTCTCTCTCTCTCTCTCTCTCTCTCTCTCTCTCTCTCTCTCTCTCTCTCTCTCTCTCTCTCTCTCTCTCTCTCTCTCTCTCTCTCTCTCTCTCTCTCTCTCTCTCACTACCTCTCTCTCTCACTACCTCTCTCTCTCACTACCTCTCTCGGTTGCCTAGGTAACTACATATCACTCCACCGCTGCTGTAGACTGTGCTAATAAATACAGGGAACAAAGTATAACTATTGCAATGTAATGAAAGGGTAGTTTGATTTCTAACATTATTCTCTTAACAGACATTTACATCGATAGTCTGGCGTTATAATTTATTTGCTTTTGGTGTACTGTGGAGTGGGTAAAACTGTTTTAATGGCAGGCTAGCAGTTACCGTTGACTCGCGCTAGCCTAGCACCGGCGAACTATGCAACTGGAATGACTGGATGAAATTTTTGAAAACTGTCTCCACTGATAAATAACACTAAGGCTAACATGGAATTGAGGCCCGATGTCCAAAATCCTGAACCACCCCTTTAAGTGTCCGCAACCAAGCAAGCCCGAGGATACAGTGGCAAGGAACCCAAACTTCATCAGGTGACAGAAATGGAGAAAAAAACTTGGTAGAAATCAGGATCAGTCGGCCAGTTCTCCTCTGGCCAACGAACGATCATAGTGTGATTATGATTCAGGCAGCATCACGAGTCAGCATTCAGATCGGAACCGGTCAAATATTCCATCCAGTTCCCTTTGCTTGAAGATCGCATTCATCACGCCAGTATTGAGATGAAGCTGGTCATAGGGTCTGTGCTGAGGATCTGTGCCGATGTCTGTCGTGTCGATGAGGCCTTCACAGGGGAGACCGAGAGTCTAGTTGAAAAGATCTCTGCTGACTTTCAGGGCTGAGTTGTGGCGCGTCTAGTCCTAGTCCAGGTCCTCCATCTGATCTGGATCCGGATCCGGCTGACTACGGTGACCTCGGGATAAGGATGAGACAGACAGGCTAATATTAGCGTAGAAGCCATTCTTCTTATGATGTAACGAGTACATCAGGTGTTATAGAAGCGTTCCCGGTTCCGGCTGACCTAATTTATGCAGCCTAACAATCCTTTAATGGAAGTGGATTATAGAAATGTGATAATGTGTTATGTGTATGCCAGGTTAAAGAGATGTGTTTTTAGTCTAGATTTGATTTTGTCGATTTTGATATTCTAGGTATTATCAACTGGCCTGAACTTTGAGATCGCAATAGACGTGAAGGACTATAATGCGTTAAGAGCTCGCTCAAGTACTGGGGAGCTAAACCATTTAGTGCTTTGTAAGTAATTAGCAAGATTTTAAAATGTATGCGATGTTTAATTGGGAGCCAATGCAGTGTTGACAGAACCGGGCTAATATGGTCATACTTCCTGGTTCTAGTAAGAACGTTTTGGACCAGCTGGAGTTTGTTTATTATGCGTGCAGGGCAACCACCCATAAGAGCATTACAATAATCTAGCCTTGAGGTCATGAACGCATGAACTAACTGTTATGCGTTTGTCATTGTAATTTAGATATATTTTTAAGATGGAAAAATGCGGTTTTGCTAGATGCTAGAAATGTGGCTTTCAACTGAAAGATTGGTATCAAAGAGACACCCAGGTTCCTAACTGAAGACGAAAGTGGTCACATGGTACAAGTAGGAGCTCTCAGAAAATTCCCAGATTACAAATTGTTTTGTTTTTTGACAAATTTTTACAAGTTGAAATCTCGTAGCGACATCATGGCGTGAATGCATCTTTACTTCAAATGTTAGTACATACTAGTAGATAAAGACACTTTAATATAAAGTGGGACCAACAATTCAATCTTTTCAATTGGTTGTTGTGTCTAATCTAATCAGAAAAGACAATTACTGACTGACTTTAATGCACTAATTTCCCATTTTAACTAACGTTAAGTAGGTAGCTAGTTAGTCTCAGACTCAGCACGTAAACCTTAGCAGCAAGTAAACTATATAGGTATCTATGTGCAGAATTGGATATTCCATTCTGTTTACTGAACTAGTCAATAATCATTACTTTTGGACACAGAATCCAAATAATAAAATCTATTTACGCTAATTTTTCAGATGAATCCACCCCTAAAATGACACATAAATGAACCGAATTTTAGTTGCATGAGACTGGTAGACCGTGTTATTTTTTTATTATTTATGTACTATTACAGTTTCCATTTATGGAAGATTGTTTCCGCTGCAGAATAAAACAATTTATTAGATAATTGTGACTTTTCATCTCACAATTCTGACTTTTTCCCCCTACAATTGTGAGAAAAAAAGATGCAAACTCGCAATAGTGAGAAAAAAAGTCAGAATTGTGAGATAAAAAGTATAACCTTTAACCTTTTTATTTTTTACTCGGTGGCGGAAACAAGCCTCCATATCCATTCATATTTTAAGATATTTTGTATTTTTACATTTTCAGTTTTCAATTTTAGTTAAATTCTTAGTAATTTTATAATTTTATTCATTTTTGTTTTAAAAAAAATATTTTTCATTTTTAGGTTATTTCAGTTTGTAATTTTAGTACTTAAACCTAACTGCATTTAATTTTCATTTAGTTTAACTTAAGTTCTAATCTTATATTTATTTCTTACTTTTTAATAGTTTTAGGTCAAGTTGTTACTTCAGGATTGTGGGTAATGTAGTTCTTTACAGGAAATTCTGCAATTAAAAACAATATTAAGTAGGAATCACACTGACACAGAAGAACTGATTGAATTTTTTTTTTAAATTGTAAATAAAGATTATGTATGTTTTCAGTCTTTCTACTTCTAAATTTCATGTTTAAATCAATGTGTTCCTTGCAGTCTCTTTGTAATTATATCTGAAATTTACTAGCAATTGTTTCAAAGTAAATTCTACACCAAATTTATTTTCAGCGTAGAATCCTATAACACCCTCAGTTTATACATTATCTCTCTGAATGGCATTCTTACTTCCAGAGGCCGACTTTTGCTCTCAAATGAACTTAAAGGGTTAGTTCACCCAAAAATGAAAATTATGTCCTCATGTCGTCCCAAGCCCGTCAGACCTCCGTTCATCTTCGGAACACAGTTTAAGATATTTTAGATTTAGTCCGAGAGCTTTCTGTCCCTCCATTGAAAATGTATGTACGGTATACTGTCCTTGTCCAGAAAGGAAATAAAGACATCATCAAAGTAGTCCATGTGACATCAGTGGGTTAGTTAGAATGTTTTGAAGCATCGAAAATACATTTTGGTCCAAAAATAAGAAAAACTACGACTTTATTCAGCATTGTATTGTCTTCCGGTTCTGTTGTGGATCCGCGTTCAGTGCCGCTGCTGACGTGTGTCTGGTGTGTGTGTGTGTGTGTGTGTGTGTATTCTGGTTCTGTTGTGGATCCGCGTTCAGTGCCGCTGCTGACGTAAGACGCTGCTGACGCGTGTCTGGTGTGTGTGTGTGTGTGTGTGTGTGTGTGTGTGTATTCCGGTTCTGTTGTGGATCCGCGTTCAGTGCCGCAGCTGACGTGTGTCTGGTGTGTGTGTGTGTGTGTGTGTGTGTGTGTGTTCTGGTTCTGTTGTGGATCCGCGTTCAGTGCCGCTGCTGACGTAAGACGCTGCTGACGTGTGTCTGGTGTGTGTGTGTGTGTGTGTGTGTGTGTGTGTGTGTGTGTGTGTGTGTGTGTGTGTGTGTGTGTGTGTATTCCGGTTCTGTTGTGGATCCGCGTTCAGTGCCGCAGCTGACGTGTGTCTGGTGTGTGTGTGTGTGTGTGTGTGTGTGTGTGTGTATTCTGGTTCTGTTGTGGATCCGCGTTCAGTGCCGCCGCTGACGTAAGACGCTGCTGACGTGTGTCTGGTGTGTGTGTGTGTGTGTATTCTGGTTCTGTTGTGGATCCGCGTTCAGTGCCGCCGCTGACGTAAGACGCTGCTGACGTGTGTCTGGTGTTTGTGTGTGTGTGTGTGTGTATGTGTGTGTGTGTGTGTATTCTGGTTCTGTTGTGGATCCACGTTCAGTGCCGCTGCTGACGTAAGACGCTGCTGACGTGTGTCTGGTGTGTGTGTGTGTGTGTGTGTGTGTATTCTGGTTCTGTTGTGGATCCGCGTTCAGTGCCGCCGCTGACGTAAGACGCTGCTGACGTGTGTCTGGTGTGTCTGGTGTGTGTGTGTGTGTGTGTGTGTATTCTGGTTCTGTTGTGGATCCGCGTTCAGTGCCGCCGCTGACGTAAGACGCTGCTGACGTGTGTCTGGTGTGTGTGTGTGTGTGTATTCCGGTTCTGTTGTGGATCTGCGTTCAGTGCCGCTGCTGACGTAAGACGCTGCTGACGTGTGTCTGGTGTGTGTTGTGTGTGTGTGTGTGTGTGTGTGACGTAAGACGCTGCTGACGTGTGTCTGGTGTGTGTGTGTGTGTGTGTGTGACGTAAGACGCTGCTGACGTGTGTCTGGTGTGTGTGTGTGTGTGTGTGTGTGTGTGTGTGTGACGTAAGACGCTGCTGACGTGTGTCTGGTGTGTGTGTGTGTGTGTGTCTGGTGCGCCCGAGCTTCGTTTACAGTCTGAGGGAGACGCACGCTGGAAACTAAACAATCTTCGCAAACATGTCTAAGGATTTCCACACAGAGGAAGACTTGCATTTTTTTGCCCAGCCATATTTATTTGAACCCGAATACACGGACGCACCAGACACACACACACACACACACACACACACACACACACACACACACCAGACACACGTCAGCAGGGTCTTACGTCAGCAGCGGCACTGAACGCGGATCCACAACAGAACCAGAAAAACACACACACACACACACACACACACCAGACACACGTCAGCAGCGTCTTACGTCAGCAGCGACACTGAACGCGGATCCACAACAGAACCAGAATACACACACACACACACACACACACACACACACACACCAGACACACGTCAGCAGCGTCTTACGTCAGCGGCGGCACTGAACGCGGATCCACAACAGAACCAGAATACACACACACACACCCCAGACACACGTCAGCAGCGTCTTACGTCAGCAGCGGCACTGAACGCGGATCCACAACAGAACCAGAATACACACACACACACACCAGACACACGTCAGCAGCGTCTTACGTCAGCAGCGGCACTGAACGCGGATCCACAACAGAACCAGAATACACACACACACACACCAGACACATGTCAGCAGCGTCTTACGTCAGCAGCGGCACTGAACGCGGATCCACAACAGAACCAGAATACACACACACACACACACACACACACACACACACACACACACACACCAGACACACGTCAGCAGCGTCTTACGTCAGCAGCGGCACTGAACGCGGATCCACAACAGAACCGGAAGACAATACAATGCTGAATAAAGTCGTAGTTTTTGTTATTTTTGGAACGAAATGTATTTTCGATGCTTCAACACATTCTAACTAACCCACTGATGTCACATGGACTACTTTGATGATGTCTTTATTTCCTTTCTGGACAAGGACAGTATACTGTACATACATTTTCAATGGAGGGACAGAAAGCTCTCGGACTAAATCTAAAATATCTTAAACTGTGTTCTGAAGATGAACGGAGGTCTGACGGGCTTGGGACGACATGAGGGAGAGGCATTAATGACATCATGTTTGGGTGAACTAACCCTATAATGATGAACGTCTATCCTTTATTCAGCCTGTTTAATGGGAGCGGGTGTTGTTTGTGTAATGGATGGGTGTGTGGGGTGTACAGGAAGTCGTTACTGTAAAAAAAAAGCCCCTTCTTTTTGTGCCCTTAGGGGAAGGGAAGCACCATCACTGTGTCACAGGTATGTCACTAAAACACGCGTCCGTCTGTCCTGTGTGTTGTCTGTGGATGTTGGTTGCAGTGGCAGCCGTGTCTCTGTGTACTGAACAACGGTCATTCTTTACAGACCGCGCTGGAAATGAGCAGCCATAAGACAATGCATACATTTCCTCGCCACTGGGAACAGTTACATGCCTTTTTGCACTTGGATCATGTCCTCTGGCTGTCTTTTATTGGCTCCCGAGATTATGACATCAGCGAGGCGTTTTTATTGCGCATCTTCAACTGTTCCGCCTCCCATTGGCAGTTTAAAGCCTGTTTGGAGATATTTTATGAAGGAGCCATTGCTCGGGGTGGATGTGATTTTAATATGTCTGGGTTTGTAGCAACGTTAATATTCTTTTGCAAAAGGTTGGTCCATTTACAACCGTATGAGAATAACAGTCGCTGTAAAAACACATGGTTTTCGGAGAACCTGTAAATGTTTTGTTTGCAGCATATATTTCATTGGACTATGCAATGAACATTTTTTATGAATTCTATAAATGCGACAGGTAAATGTCATGAAAACTGTCAGGAATGTGTCTGGGTGACTTTTTTTTTCATTGTGGTAGAACATTTTTATTGATTTTAATTTAAATAAATGTCACAACACAAAAATGTTAATGCTCCTTAAAGAGGCTTCATTCTCTTTATACAAAAAAACCCATTACTGGTGAAAAGTTTGGAATGATTAAAACATGACAATTGAATTAAAAACATTCTTTAATGTTTTTGAAAGAAGTCTTTTATGTTCATCAAAACTGCATTTATTTAACAGTAACATTGTGAAATATTATTACAATAACTGTTTTAAAATGTAAACTATAGAAGCAAAAATGTTTTCAACTTTCATCTATTATTAATAAGCACCAATAATAACTGAGCAGCAAATCATCATATTAGAATGATTTCTGAAGGATCATGTGACACTGAAGACTGGAGTAATGATGCTGAAAATACAGCTTTGATCACAGGAATAAATTACATTTTAAAATATATTCACATAGAAAACAGTTATTTTAAATTGTAATAATATTTCACAATTTTACTGTATTTTTGACCAAATAAACAGCCTTGGTGAGCAGAGGAGACATTGTCAAAAGCATAAACCAATCATAGCGACATCAAACTTTTGAATGGTAGTGTATCATTTTTGTTTGTTGTTATTGATTTTGGGATGAAAAATTATAATATATTTTATTATGTGTAATATAATACTTTTATAATATTTTATAATGTATAATATAATATTTTTATAGCATTTCCTCATGAGATTCATCCACATTTGCCTCTCTCTTGCTCTCTATCTCAGGTGTCGAACTGGTTCGGTAATAAACGTATTCGCTATAAGAAGAACATTGGTAAATTCCAGGAAGAGGCGAATCTGTACGCAGCGAAGACAGCGGTGACGGCGACTCAGGCCGTAGCGGCCGCTGTACACAACAGCCAGACCAACTCGCCCGCAACGCCCAGCTCTGGTACAAACACACACACACGCTCTATGGATGAGACCACCGGGGCTAGTTGTCACTAATGTTTTGAGTCCATGTGCACAAATACTTGTTTTCTTTAGTAGTAGTTTTGCATCTTGGTTTCAAATATAAACCTTTGCTGCCCAAATCAGTGGTATCCTTAAATTAATTGCCAATTATTTACAGGTAAATTACTTAAATTGCCCACTGTGACACATGTCCTGCTATTGGGGTCAACAAGTGTTAAATGAACTGTATCTTTTTTCCTAGGCAGTAAGAGTGGACATATTTAATAGCTTTTTGTAGCCAGGACGTTTAAGGTTTGTGTCTCTACAAAGAAAACAAACCCCTATGAAACATTCTCTTGTGTAAAGATTGTGACAACTTGCCCCACTCTCCCCTATATTCCACATACAGCAGATCTAGTCTAATTATTTGAAATTAGTAATGTAAGAGTTTAAATGGGTTCTGTTCCGTGTCAAACGTCTGTCATTTTCTCTTCAGGTTTTCAGATGAAAGATGAAGACTTTCAATTGGATGCAACAGAAGATAAAAACAATCTGTTAAACAACATTTTCACTGGTACGACTTGAAGACACTTCTGTGATGAGAATTACAGTGAACTTCCTCTGTCTCTGTGTTCATTTGTGTATGTGCATATACAGTGACCCCAAAAAACATCCATTTGGATAATTATTTTAACCCTGTAAAGCCTGACAAGCTTTTTCTTTTATTAAATGGAACGCTTTATTAAACCTTTAGACAAAAAAAAAAAAAAAAAAAGTTTAGTATCATAGAGTATCATATTTGATCCATCAGGCTTTTGTGGCTCATATACTGTAGTATGATATAGTGAGAACATGGAACTCATACTAGAGGATAAAATATACCTCAACTTCATTAAAAAATGGTAATTTTTTGCAAAATGGTGCAGATGGTGATATTTATAAGGCCAGAAAGTAAGATGAAATTCTGATCGCTTGTAATGTAAATCAACAGTACAGCAGACTACTTAAAAAACGTCAATATACAATAAAATGTCTTAGTAAGGTGATATTTAAATGCTTAGTTTTATTATCAAAGTGTAGTATTTTTAAAAACATATAATGCAATGCAATACAATGATGATTGAGTGATAAAAGTTCCTCAAAATCCTGATGGATCATATTTGATACTCACATCTTTTCTAACAAATAATGTATGGATAATCAAGTGAAGTTGCTTCAGTCCAGTTCGTGTCCATCTAGAAATATTACTAACAATAAAAAAGATAATCTTATGTTTATTTTATAAAAATCAGTGCAGATTTCACGGCAGAAAGACACGTGAACCAGGACCTGAAGGGGGCGTTTTTACAATTACTAACTAAAAGGCCTTTTACTTGCTAAACATGTATCAATCAGACGACAGAAGGCATGTGGTGCATTGTGTGCAACAGGTTTGATCATGTTGATAATTTGCAGGCCTTTTTGATACAGTAATATGATACATGCAGAGAAAAGATGTTCACAGACTCACTGTTCCTCCGTCTCTCTGCAGGGTCTTCGGGTTCGTATAGTTTGCCAGGTTCAGGAGACATGTTTATGAGCATGTCCAGTCTGAACGGGTCATACCAGCCGGCCCAGGTCCCCGTCCCAGCACAGACACAGGTCTCACACACACCAACGCAAGAGCACAATATATACTATAATGTATACTTAAATGTCTTTTATGCTCACCTATTTGATCAAAAATACAGTAATATTGTAAAATAACAACTGTTTTCTATTCGAATATATGATAAAAATGTAATTTATTCCTGTGATCAAAGCTGAATTTTCAGCATCATTACTCCAGTCTTCAGTGTCACATGATCCTTCAGAAATCACTCTAATATGCTGATTTGCAGCTTAAGAAACATTTATTGTTATCAATGTTGAAATCAGTCGTGCTGCTTTATACTTTTGTAGAAACTGTGATCATTTTTTTCAGGATTCTTAGAATGAATAGAAAGTTCAAAAGAACAATGAAATAATTTTTTTGTTGTAATATTATAAATGTCTTTACAGACACTTTTGATCAATTGAATATGTCCTACTAACCCAAACCTTTGAATGGTAGTGTGTATGTATATGAAATATGTGTCTAGAATACCAATAATATCACAGCCAGTCCTTCATTATTTCTCACCGCTTATGATCTCCTGTCCTGTCCTCCTCTCTTCCGCAGGGAGACTCCATACGTCACGCCATCGGTCAGTCGTTGGGTTACAGCGATGGTCTGCGGGGAAACCCACTTTACAGCCCTCATGGCTTGAACGTAAGTGTGTTATTCGAAAGTAAAACATTTAATGTAACTTTCAAAGTATGCAAATGCAGATGAAAATGCTTGGACACTTTCAACTCAACAAACCAAAGTCAAACAGACTTAAATCTGCACCAAAAGCTCAAGTGTAAAAGTGCTTTAGGGTCTGA
>NW_026607255.1:295000-370000 GCF_029890125.1 Rhinichthys klamathensis goyatoka | reverse complement strand
TCTGCAAGCGCCACCATTATCAATGTGGACGTCCGTATTTAAAAGCTCTCGATCCTCAGTCACATACTAAATATGTATATAATTTTGAACACAAGAGGGCAGTATAGCCCTATGTATGAGTTGGTGTTTAAACTAAACTATCACTCAAAGAGCCCCCCCCCCCTCCCCCCTCCCCACACAGACACACACAAACAGAATGGCAGGGGGACAAGAAATCTATTCAAACTACAATATCTGACTTTCTGTTGCTCTGAGCTAATGACTTTAAATTAGAAAGTCGATTGGCTTGATGAGAACAATATGCGTGGCAAGTTTTGTAACTGTAGGTAAAACGAGCAAAGTTATAACACACTTTATGTGTCCTTTTTTAGTCATAAAATTAATTTCCTCACCACGGCCAAACCGTTCGAGATATCAAAAATCCCTCCGGAATTTAGCATCATCAATGTCTTGACGTCATGCTGACCGAGTTTGCTTGAAATCCGATCAATTCCCAAGGAGAATTAAATAGAATTTCAGGGGTATGCGTTTCCAAACAAACCATGATAGCCGGCTTCCTGTTGGGATGTCGTAAAACTTAGAGCACGAAAGTTGTTCAACCCAATGAGATCTATAAGTGTACTGAGTTTCATATTATTACATGCAAGTGTCTTTGATTTATGGACAAGTGTTCGAATCCCAGTCCAGGGGGCGCTGTCGGTCCGCCCTGCCACGCCCGGGTACCAGCTTCAGTCCGGCCCTGATGGCCACGGGTTCTGACCCGTGTGCAAAGTTTCAAGAGTTTTAGAGGATGTTAAGGGCCCCAAAAGCCCCCGAAACCTTGATCAACAATAATTAAAAGCTTTGTCACTCAAACAGACACATCCCCCTCCCCCACAGACACAGAGGTATGCAGAGAGAGGGAGAGAGGGACAGAGATTACTCCAAAACATCCCATTCAAACCAAAATATCTGACTTCCTGTTGTTCGGAACCAAAATCTGTAAATTAGAAAGTTGTCCGGCTTGATCTGAACAATATGCCTACCGAGTTTTAAGATTGCAGGTAAAACTATGAAACTAACCCTCTCACTTTTGTCAAAAGGTGGCGCTACTGAGTCCCTGCACCACGCCCGTTTCTGAAACTTTGCACATGTCTACTGGCTAATATATGTGACATGTCTGTCGAGTTTCATGCAATTTCAAGCATGCTAAGAGTCTCAAAAGCATCAAAAAAGAATTTTAAAGTTTGATGTGTTGCCACGGCAACAGAATCAAAGATATCAAGAATCCATTCACAGGTCTACATCTGGCGTATGTTTACATTATACAGATGAAGTTTGAAGCAAATTGGGTTAAAATAAGAGGGTGATTTCGAAGCATTTTGAAAGTGACACACTTCCTGCTGCCAGTTGGTGGCGCTATAACTTTGACTCACAATAGTCACATCCATGTGATCGGCCTCTTACAGCGAACACACTGTTGAAGTTTCATCAAGATCAGTTAATGTATGCTGAAGTTATAACACACTTCCTGTTTCACGTTTCTCGCCATAATTTCGTTTCCTCGCCACGGCCGAACCGTTCGAGATATCAAAAATCCCCTCGCAATTTTTCATCCTCAATGTCTTGACTTCATGCTGACCGAGTTTCGTGGCATTTCTTTGAATTTTCTAGGAGAAGTACTTTAAATTCCATTGCATGCGTTTTACAAACAACCCTAAATAGCCGACTTCCTGTTGGGCTGGGGTAAAAAGTAAGAGCATGAAGTATATATGAACCGATGAGATCTATATGTGTACCGAGTTTCATATTCTTACATACAAGCGTGTTTGATTTATGGACCAAGTTTTCGGACCCCGTTCCAGGGGGCGCTGTCGAGCCCCCCTGCCACGCCCGGGTACCATCTTCACCCCGACCCTGATGGCCGCGGGTTCTGACCCGCGTGCAAAGTTTCAAGAGTTTTCGTGCACGTTAAGAGCCCCAAAAGTGCCCGAATAGTCGTAAGAAAAATAAAAGAGGAGAAAAAAAAAAATAATAATCCTAAGGAAAACAATAGGGCCTTCGCCTTTTCAAGGCTTGGGCCCTAATAATAATAATAATAATAATAATAATAATAATAATAATAAATAATCCTAAGGAAAACAATAGGGCCTTCGCCCTTTGGGCTTGGGCCCTAATAAAAACATCTTAAAATTAGACCAAAAAATGACCCACAAAACAAGAATAGGAATTTTTCAATGTAGAATCTAGCTAGTGTTGAAGTTGACTCTTTCCAGCCTAGATAATTACGACAAATGTTGAGTTAGATTGACTAAACATGACAAAAAAGAACATAAATATTGACCTGAATGTTTATACTTAGCTTAAGAATTCAATTAAATCACTCAATTAATTAAATCAAACAATATGCATCTAATTTATTTCCACAAGTAAGTCTAGAAGTCTTCTGGTCTCGCCTGGTTTAAGATGCTTTCCTAAGCAGTGTTGTGAAAAGTTACTTTTAAAAGTAATCTGTTACAATATTCCCTTACTTTCTAGAAAGTAACTAGTTACTATTAATGGAAAGTAATGCTTACAGTATTTTTGTGTTACTTTTTGTTCATCTGGGCGGGTCTTGCTGGTTTGTTTTTAACAACAACAAAACACATGCATTTAATTATTGCATGTTTGTGTAATATTCTGACTTTGCATTTCACTGTTTCTATTCATTCTGAGGAATACTGAATCTGTCCAAGTGAGACGAGTAAATGCTCACATTTAGTCTAGAACTACATTAGCATCATGTTCACACAGCGCCTCTGCACTTACCATCTCTCTCAACATGGGAACAGGAGAGCTGTCAATACATGGGGAAACTTGCGATACCTATTTGAAAAAGATGTTTTGTTTACATTTTTAGAGTTATGCATTACTTTAATAGTTACTTCAAATAAGTAATCTGATTACATTACTCGACTTACTTCTAAGTGTCTTCTAAAACCATATGAATAGACCAGCCTGTTAGGCTGGTTTAAACTGGAACAACAGTTTAGACAAAATGGATACAAACAGAGCGTTTTATCTGATCTTCCTCTCAAAAATCAATACCGGCTAATGTTTCCATTCTGGCTTTAATTACACCTCTTGAATAGTCTCTTGTGTGTCTCTTCCCAGGGTAACGGTGGCTGGCATGATGCGGTCACTCCGTCTTCTGTGACGTCTCCTATAGAGGGAGCAAACAGCGTTCACTCGGACACCTCTAACTGACCCGTCTGAGAACAACCTACACAACTCTACAACATCTCCAGCGAGAACACGGAAATGAAACACAGACGTGAAACCGCTCTGGTTCTTCAGTACCGTACTTTGACTAAAAGAACAGGATTGATGGTACCAGCTGCTTTCTTTCCAAAACTGGTGATGCCTCAATAAACATGGCCAACATGTACGATTGTGGAAACAAGGGATGCTTTCGTCATAATCTCTGTGAACATCTTTGAATAGGTTTAAAAATAGATCATGATTTAAATTGACTTGTATCACTGTCTTCTTGCACAGTACAGTGTGTTCGTTCTTAAGTGTGATTTTTCTCTTACAGATCACCAACATGGAGAAACTGATTTTTTTTAAACTGTATTTTTAATGATATAACTTGAGCATTAATGTTATTCATAATAATAAAGGTCAATGACATCTTAGTTTTAACAAATTATGACAATAATTGACATCAACACTGCAGTCGTGCATATTTCAGCTATTTATATTCAGGTACAATGTACCAAGATCACTACATCGAAAGAGCAAAGCTGTAGGCTTCCAGAAGTTAAATACCTCTGATAATGTTCATAGAGAAGATGTATACTGTATCTGTATCTGTGGAGCTGATTGGTTTCTTTCAGGTCCAGGTTGGCTCACAACTCCTCGTTGAACAATGTTTTGAAATGTCTATGGAGAAAATGCATGGAAAATTGACTTCTGAAATCTTCTGTTCAGCTCTGCTATCAGTAACAGTTTGCATCTGAAACATTTCTCAAAATATAAATTCTTGCACTCTTAAAAATAAAGCTTTCAAAAGTTTATTTTTAATTTTTTTTTTACAGTGATGCCAGATAGAAGAACCATTTTCGGTTCCACAAAGAACCTTTCAGTCAAGTTTTTCTTAGTGTGAAGAACGTTTTCAAATTCTAAAGAACCTTTTCCCACTATAAAGAAGAACCCATGGATGTCAAAGTAACGGAACCATCGAAGAACTTTTATTTATAAGAGTGTAGAGCTACGGTTGACAGATCATGCAAACCAGATTTGTATTTGATAATGCCATTTAAGCGACAAGACATAATTGATAAAAAAGCATTTTTGAATGTTTTTTTTTCCTTACTCCATTTGACAGAATATACTGAATCTTTTTAAGTTTGCTTTACTTTTTTGCTACTCTTTGGGTAGTTTTTAATTTGCAATGTCTTTTAAAAAGGTTGTAATATTTAAAAAAATATATATGTTCTAATGTATTAACAGAATTTACACTGAGCAACTCTCTATGAAGAAAAATTCATGTAATATTATTAGTTTTTGATAAAGGAAATACTTGTATTTCTGGCCAAACAAGTGTTTCAATAAACATTTTGAATTGAGATTCTTAGTCTGATATGATATAAACTCATGCACTAACTGGACGCCCATTTTTAGTGTTTTCCCCATTCGTGTTTAATGGGTAAGTTAGTGCATCAGTGTCTGACTGTCCGAGAGCTTTTCTGTCTTGTTGAAGCATTATGAATGATATTGTCTGTGTTCAATGTTCATATGTATTTCACTTTGCATGCTGTAGTCTGTTAGCAATTACCTTCAGACTCAATGAGACACTACAGCCAAAAACACTTCTGCTTTTCAACATGTCTTTATCAGACATAAGTTGGGACACACTTTTTTTTTGCCGATTATATCATCTGCCAGACAGAAGTGCCTAGGAAAAGTTAAAATAGCAGCCTAGACATCTCCCCAACTAGCAATGTGATTTCATTCAGAAATAGAATTTATGCTGCAAAGTTTGTATTGGGTTTGTGCGGGATGAGCAGGAATGTGACAAAATCAATAAAACTGTCCTAATAGTAACAATAATGCTTGCAAAACCTCTACAAATGAAGCGCAAAGGGGTTAAAGAAAGACTTAAGCATTTGAAAAGCTTGTGTTGAGTTGATTTGTTTGATTGGTTAACATCTTTATATAAACCACACACACACACACACACACAGAGAGAGAGACGGCATCGTCAGCTTTGGCAAACCGAGCTTCATTAATAATTCCACCTGAGTGGCAATAAATCTGTGGTGGTTCTCGATGAAACGGCAACACACCCTCATAAATCAGTGAGATTACAGGACGATATTTCATGATCTCACGTCTATTTCTGTCAGTCGAACTAATAGCCTCTGCCGATCCCTCACAGTGATAGCTCATGAATCCGAGATTTGTTTTCAAAATGTCAACGGTGCAATATGCAATCTCACTGACAGTGGCAAAATGCCCTTTAATTATTTATTTACCCTCCACTGTCAGTTAAAGGGCTGAGAGGTCAGGCTCGTGTCCAATGCATTAATGAGAAGTTTCTATGAAATATTCCTTATGAAGATCAAAACAGCACAGGAGGCTGGATCTGGCCATGGATGAAACGTCCACGGCGTATGATTCTGTACGCAGCCTAATTGCAATTCAATAGCCTATTTAGGGTGAAAGATTTGTTTCTCTGTGATGTGTATTCAGCACAAGTTGTTGCCCTCTCAAAATAATGAGTCAGTTTTGACACGCATCTAAATAACCTTCTGCTGGTGGAGGAAACATGTGATCTACATTTACTACAGGAGCGTTGGAAACCACAGCTTGCAAGTCAACATACAGTCATGACAAAATTGAGTCCTCCTCAGCACTGCACATTATTCTGAAGCGGGGAAAAAAAGCTGTCTTTGTAACATTTAATCAAAAGTCATAACTTACTCTGTCTCTGGCACAACTTTCCTGAACGGTTACAAATCTCCTGTCGTATTGAGACACGTCGAATCAATTCCCTGCATATAAAAACCAAGTCGTTTTTCAAGTTGAATATCGCAGTTGACTCCGAAAAAAGCCACATTAAGGAATATACAAACGCTATATCTAACATTAAACTATAAGCTACTCTTAACTAGCCTATAAGCTAACAAAACAAAAATGTGTTTTCCCCATTGAATAAAGTTAATGCATTTTTTCAGGTTAAAGTTAAAGCATTCTCAAGTTAATGTGTGTTGTTGTAAGGTTTTATATATTTATTGGACAACGAGACAAAAATAATAAACTATATAATTCTTTGTTTGCAGTGTAGCATCGCTACTTTAGTCGCCAACATGTCACTAATGGTCGGATCACCTTCTGTAGAGTCAAAATAACTATATTATTAGCATATTATCTGACCACCCCTGTGGCTACAGAAAGTCTCTGTGGAATAGAGATGCCACACACACACACACACACACAGCCTGAGGACAGTATCTGCTCATTAGTGTTCACCATGCTGCTTGTGACACCATTAAAAGTAAACAAAAACCAGGCATTTTTCCCTCTAGCCGTGAGCTATACATATCAGCATTGTGCATTAAGGAAATGAAGGTAAAATGTGTCTGAGGTTAAAAGACACCAAAGGCTTCAAAAAGCATGCAACTTGTGTATAATGGTGTTCAGGATTGGGCTTTGTCAGGTGGACGATAAAAAGGGAGAGCTGATATAAAGCAAGGGAACGCATGAGGTGAAACCCAACGCAAGCATCTCTGCAGCCAGCAGGCATCATAAAGAGTATGCAAATCACACCGCCTGTCTGCCTCGTTAATATTAAACATGGCTTATTAGACGGAGCAAAAGCCTGACCCCTGGAGCGGCTCACACACCTCCTGAATAATTAATGCGTCTGATTATGTTAATCAGGAGCGTTCCAGGAGAGGAGTGTGTGGGGATTTGCTGGAGGTGTGGGACGACTCGTGCCATGGGCTTTGCTTTTTATCTCCTGTCAACTCAATCTGCGTTACGCCGCTGCACGCTTCATTTTTTTTATTTGATCCTCAAAAAAAGGTCCTGCTTATTCAAAGTAGCCTACTAATTTGTATTGCCGTTTGCAACAGAATTATTGTTCTACTTTGCTATACACCAACAGTCAAAAGTTTGGAATAATTACGTTTTTTAAATGTTTTAAAAGAAGTCTTTTCTGCTCACAGCAGAAGTCTGTACACTTTAGAGGCTTAGTTACAATTTAAAATAATAATGTGATCAAAGCTGAATATCATCATCATTACTCCAGTCTTCAGTGTCACATGATCCTTCAGAAATCACTCTAATATGATGATTTGCTGTTCTGCTGCTCAATTATTAATAATGATTCCTTATTATTATCATCAATGTTTTTGTTGCATAATATTTTTTTTAAACCGTGAATCATTTTTTTCAGGATTCTCTGATGAATAATGTTCTAAAGAACAGCATAGAAATCTTTTGTAACATTATAATGTCTTTACTGTCACTTTTGATCAATTTAATGCATCCTTGCTGAATAAAAGTATATTATTATTATTATTATTTTTATATTTTACAATTGAATGGTAGTGTAGTTTACACAAAAAACAGTTTTTAACATTGATAATAATCAGAAATGTTTCTTGAGCAGCAAATCAGCATATTAGAATGATTTCTGTAAGATCACGAAAATTCAGCTTTGATCACAGGAATAAATTATGTTTTAAAATATATTTAAATAGAAAAAAGCGTTATTTTATATTGTAATAATATTAGTGCACTTTTGATCAAATACAGTCTTGGTAAGCATACACTCTAAAAACGCTGGGTTGTTTTAACCCAACTTTGGGTTAAACATGAACAAACCCAAAAAATGGGTTAAAAATTAAATAAAAAAGTGTAAGCCAACGGCTGGGTTTGTTCATATTTGACCCAAATTTGGGTTGAAACTACTCCGAGCATTTATTAGAGTGTAATAAAAGTTAAGTTACTCTAACTTAAGTAAGAGTTCTTTCAAAAACATTTAATTATTCCACAATGTATAATCGGTAACTGTAAATAAGTGGACCTGTGCTGAAGACTGACCTCAGCGAGCACCTGAGATGTTTAGATGTGTGTTGGAGAAGTGTGCAGGTCATTTTTTACACTGCAGATCTTACATCTACACACAAAGGGCATTTGATTAGGGCTTTAGACTGACCTCCTCTTGACCCCTCATTTCTACGGGATCTTCCATTCCTGCCGCTTTCCTCTGGGAATGAAGACCAGCAATGAATGACCACCAGATCCCATGGAAGAAGATCCAATCAGTCACCGCTGAACAGAACCGCCCTGTGAAACTCATCAGGGATAAAGATGGCCACGGGGTCTCGTCTTCAGAGAAAAACGGCCACACAAATGATACGATCAGCATCTGTCGGTAAGGCTGTGCTCAAGGCCATTTTTTAGCTTCAATATCCTGAAGGAGAAGATGAAGATGATTGCCAAAATAATGACTTTGTGGGGCTGGAAAAAAGATTTATATGATATATGTAGGCTACGGACAAAAGATGAGATTTAGTGAGTGATGAAATTTATTTTTAGCAATTTTTACCATCCACGGCAAAAACTGTAGCTTATATTGCCAGAGAAACAAGTGCATCTTTAGTATTTTGTGTTTGAACTTCCGTTTTTGCGGTAGCTCTGTATATTTCCATGGCATCGCTGTCGAAGAGTAGCCTGATTCGCTGTGGAAGTGGATTTACTTATTGTAAAGTTAACGAAAGTTATCATGAGCATTGTAGCTACTGTTTGAAGCGGATTCATAATAAATGTCAGTAGACCGGGAAGATTTGCAAACGAGCGGCTCATTTATAAATCCGATAGATCTTCGTACATCTTCTCACCAACAAGTGCAGCGCTGGAAAGGGGCGGAGCTACATCAAGTCTATACTGGGATGAAATCAGCTGGTTAGTTATTTAATCATCAAACAAAAAGCATGTGTTTCTGGTGAAGAGGCTTGACCAAGGAAGCCATACTTCGTTAAAGGGATAGCTTACTCAGTTACTAAAGGGATAGTTCACCCAAAAAAGAAAATTCTGTCATAATTTTCTGACCCTTATGTTGTTCCAAACCTGTATGACTTTCGTTCATCTTCGTAAACGCGCTTTATAGATTCATATTTTGTAAATAAAGTGGTAAATTATGTTTTTTTTGCGCAAATAAAGAATCACGTCGCTTCATAAAACTGAGGTTAAACCACTGGAGTCACATGGATTACTTTAATCATGTCTTTATCACTTTACTGGGCCTTGAAAGTGGTAGTTGTGTATTCTTACGGGTGTGGAAAAAGGATGAGTAATTAATGACAGAATTTAAATTTTTGGGTGATTTATCCCTTTAAAATACACAAAAGGATAGATTTTGCAGAATTGACACTGTTAGGCAGCAAAAAAAGTATTCCATATGAGTTTTCCTAGCAAGTTCACAAACTCAACTAGAACCAAATTTTATTTTATCGCCTGACATTTTTAATGTTACAAAAGATTTCCATTTCAAATAAATGCTGTTCTTTTGAATTTTATATTCATCAAATAGGCTAACCCTAAATAAAAAAAATATCATGGTTTCCTTCCACACAAAATAAGCAGCACGACTGGTTTCAAAATCCATAATAATAATAAGAATAGACTTACTGTCTATTTCCAGTAAGTGCAAATTTACACTAACTCCGCCCACTGACGTCTGGTTGGGCCAGACAAAATAACAGAAGACGCTGGATTGTCAATAGTGTAGGGGAAAGGTGAGTAGCAAACCATTTTGACGCAAATCGACCCGAGTTCGAATCCGCCTTTCGCTCCACTCACTTTTCCCATCACACATCAGATCGGAAAGGCATTTATTTTCAATAAAAATGAAGAAAATATTCAAAAGGTGGAAATAAAGTGCCTAATGTGTGTTTGACAATAAAGTGTTTAGGGTTAGGGATAGGGAGGGCTTTATTGTCCAAAATAAGGCAGCATCCATATAATTTTATTAAATATAATAATTTACACTCTGTTACTATTGCATACTGTTTAATGTACAACAAATCTGAGGTGCAAATAGTATCTGCCACTATTTATAAGTAAACAGCATACTATTTACACTTAGTGCAAATAGCCGCTGCCTAATAAGAAAAGTTTCTTGAGGAGCAAATCAGCATGTGATTTATGAAGGATCACGTGACACTAATAAACATGTACAAAAATGGTAGTTTTGAGCGGTACTGTAGTGGTTTTGTCTGCAGTAAGTGGCAGCTAATTAGTGCAGTATTAGCATTCATGTGTGTTCGGAGAAATTTAAAGGCCTTCTAGGGACAAGTCGCTCATAAACACTGATTCATTTCAGCTGGGATGGTGTTCATCGTTTGCTTGTAATTGATTTTTTTTCTATGATGTTATTACTGGCAGACTGTAGCAGCTGCGAGTGCTGCTAATGTGCCATCTTCCCTTCAGATGCTACTTCACCAATCACTGTTGCCAGCGTAACCGTTTCATAAAATTTCACGGCTCGCCATCTGCTCTTCCCAGACAGACGGAGACTCACGCGCTCATCAGCCGCGGAGACGAGCATTAACACGGATGATCTCAACCGGGAGCCGGACAGGTGCTTCCTATCCGTTAATACCAGCGTCTCTTCATTAGGGCACTTTTGGACTTTCTGGAAGATAAAAACAAAGTTTTTTTAGAATAAGCTGGTGTGATCCACAACAATGACAAAATTTGCATTTAGGAGATATAAGCATTCAAAACTTACAGTCTCTCGCTTCTGCTAAAATGGATCACGGATTTTTATGACATCACCGTGGACTTAAAGGGTTAGTTCACCCAAAATGAAAATTCTGTCAGTAATTACTCGCCCTCATGTTGTTCCAACCCCGTAAGACTTTCGTTCATCTTCGGAACGCAAATTAAGATATTTTTGATGAAATCTGAGAGCTGGATCACTCCTCCATAGGCTTCTTAAGGGATCGAAACTGGCCGGCCCAGAAAGTTATTAAAGACATCGTTAAAATAGTCTGAGTGACTACAGTGGCTCAACCTTAAGTTTATCAAGCGACGAGAATATTTTTTGTGCACAAAAGAAAAAGAAAGAAAATAACGACTTTATTCAACTATTCATTTCCTTCTCTGTGGGCCTCGAGTGAGTTCACGTAGTGATATTGCGCAACGCTTCTGTGTTGCACGTCACACGTAGGCTCACTATTGGCCGACGCTGGTCATGTGTGTGATGCGTGTGACGTACAATACTTCTAGAAGCGCTGCGCTGTCACGCCGCCTTCACACTGGCAGATGAAATCAGCTCTGTAATACGCAATACGGACCCAACGGACGTCGTACTACACAGTGAAAAGTGTCGGAAGCGGGTAGAACAAAAATGGCGGAGAGATTAGAAAGGTTGATTCTGTCAGTTCTGTATGATCTCTCTGATGAGGGTTATAGAGATATTAATAGGAAGGCTGCTGCGTGAGGAAAGTTGCTCAGGACGTTGACATGTCAGGTCGGCTAAAAAATGTGATATAGTGGTATAATTTATACCACTATATCACATTTAGTTCGATGTCTGCCTACAATTTAATTGTATTAACTGCCCTAATAACGTTAGAAAATCATGAAAATAAAAAATGACATGACAACTTATCGTTATAAAATCTTTATTTATTTTATTAAAAGTTAAGAATTCAGGTTTGGCGAATTCAGGGGTGACGTCATATATAATATGATATAAAATTCATACATTTTATATCATATTATAATGCAACTTATTAGGCCTATATATTTATAGAATAGCAAAGTAGGCTTAATCAATATACAAGACTTAACCACACAGATATATAAAGGCTATCATGATCATTTTGCCAAAAATGAACCATGTATTTGTTTAGATTATAATACGTATTATTTTTAACTTAAACAAATACAACATATAACATTCGAAACTCATCGGCTTAGACTGCATTTGAAGAAAAATAAACACAACAGTTTTCTGTAGCCTTGTGCGAACTTATTCAATAGAATTAGACTTCTAGAATGTTCTTTCCGGTGCAAAATATTTTTTTTAATTTTTTTTTTACAAATTTTTTAGTAGTTTTTCTTATCATAGCCTACAAATGTCTTCGGAAACACATTTTACTCGATTTACTGAAGCCTGTAAAATGCATTTGCAGCTGCACAGCTTGCACATTGAGCGTCTGCGCTGCGGCAACTGCACATCCAATGGCGCGGGCGCCTCTGACGTGCGACCAATGAGCCAACTCTACGTCATTACACGTCAGAGCCCGTCAAGGTGGCGCCAACTTCCGCCAAGTCGTTCATTCATCATAGTCTGTCTGACATTAGAAGCTATTAGCGCTTTTCCATTACCAGTACCAGCTCGACTCGACTCGACTCGACTCGCCTTGGCTCGCCTCGCTTTTCGCTCCGTTTTCCATTGCAGAAAGTACCGCCACAAATAGTACCCGGTCGTCATAGTGACGCATTTCGTTCCTCGTTGTCCCATCAAGCTCTCGCTGGATCCTCTCTTCGGCAACCAAACAAAGGAATGTCTGCACCTCCTCGTTTGACCACGGCGTATTCTTCCGAGTTGCCATAATAATAGTAGTAAGTTTAGTAACTATCTCTGGCCAAACTATTTAAAAATGGCGGGGTTATTCTGGATACTCCATCTGGCGCGTGCAATGATGACGCAGATTCTCTATGACCAATCAGCAGTCGGCATTGTTTTCACGTCACATTTTAGTATCGGCTTAGCTCGCCTCAGCTCGCTTAGAACCTCGCCGGAGGTGGTACGAAAAAAAGTACCCGAAAGCAGGTACAGGTACAACTTTTACACAGTGGAAAACCAAACAAAGGCGAGCCGAGCCGAGCCAAGGCGAGCTGGTACTGTGTAGTGGAAAAGCGCCATATGCGTCTGTCATGGATTTGTGTAACGGAGTGTAAAATGTTAAATTACTGCATAAATGGGGACAGCGCCATCTGGCTGATGCGTGATGGCATTTAGTGCACGGAATAGGGACCGCCCACAGCAGAGATAACGAGACATGCTGTGGGTAAGTTGCACTTTTCGAGCAGTCGGAGAATTATCAGTTAAAAGTGTCCAAAACACATAAAAAACTGCTTTATTGTGAATTGATCTTACAATGAACTTGTTAGGCAACCTTTGATATGTGTTTGGCGTCGAGTGTGTTATTTTATATTGAGTTATTCCGACTTTGTATTACGAGGCACAATCGTAATTAATTTGTGCATTGTCTTGTGTTTTATGTAGAACTGATTCATTCTCCTTAAAGTGAAACCCCTATTTCCACGTTTATATCTCCATTGTGCAGGTAATGTGTATAAAATATGTTGTTATAATGTGTTTAATGGATTAATTGTTTAATTTTTGTAGTATTGTGTATATTCACCACTAGGTGGGAATATTTCTCTTTACATTTATTTTAATTGAGATGTTCATCATTTCATTGAGTTGATTTGTGATTAATTCAGTGAAAATGTATTATAATTGTCAGTCTGCAAAATTGTACTCACTATACGATCACAACACAAAAAAAGATTAAAAAAAGAAAGAGTACTGTTTTAAATAAACAGAGCAGAGATAACGAGACATGCTGTGGAACTGATTCATTCTCCTTAAAGTGAAACCCCTATTTCCACGTTTATATCTCCATTGTGCAGCTCCACCCAGCAGAAAGACCGCCCAGGCAAGACCGTCACATTGGTGCCGTGAAGTTGTGATGCCGCTGTGTTGCTATGGGTAGCGTCTTCAAGCAAGTTGATGGAAATCGCCGTGCTGCTGCATAAGGATCGGAAGCATCCGTCATCAGTTTAACAGCTCATCCTTGGTCCACAGCCTTTCGTGATCAAGAGACTCTTTGACTTTATCCTTTTTCAGTTTATGGGACATTTCGCTCTTATCATTGACATTGAGTTTATATTTGTACGTGTGTGTGAACTTGCAGCATATTTTATCGCTCATGATGAGTAACAGCAAGAGATATTTACCTGACCAATTCACTCCTAGTCCTGTAGGCGTAGGCAGAGGCAGAGGGGTTTTAGGTGTACCAATTCCCTTTTCAATTGACAGTCCCAATACTGGGAATAGCGATAGCAGACCTGGCATTATAAGAAGGGTGTGTACTGTAAGAGAGTCAGATACAGCAGACATGCAGTCAGATGTCAATCAAAAGTCTAGAGATTTCAACACGTCAACACCTAATACTGAACATGGTGTGCCTGATATGTTAGGGCAAATGAGTTCAATTGTCCATCAGATTGGTCAACAGTTAGCAGACAACATTATGTCCCATCTTAGTCCTTTTAGCTTGAACACTGACATGCCAAATAAACAACAGCCTGACGATTCTAAGGCTAATAATAGCACTTCAGGCATGGTAAATCTGTCGCAAAGTCAAGTAATTCAGCACAGAAAAGTCAAGGAGCCACCTTCATTCAGAGGGGATAGTTCTGACACAATTGAAATTGAGGAATGGGAGGATTTGATGAGGACATTTGTTAAAAAGAGCAGCATGAATGCTGATGAACATGTGGAGGAAATCCTTGTGCATCTGCGTGGAAAAGCAAAAGATGTAGTCAAGTTCTGGATCAGGAACTGTGATTCTGCCACCACTGTCTGTCCAAATTCTGTCTATAGCCTGTTGCGCAAACATTTCAGTTGTAATCATTACTCACCTGTCCCGCTTGCTGATTTTTACACTACCTTGCCTGAGGAGGATGAGAATCCATACGACTACTGGCTGAGACTCAACAAGGCAGCGGATGTTGCTTCTGAATGTCTGAGAGAGCAAGGTAAAACGCTTGACAAGCCCGGTGTCGAAGTGGTCCACATGTTTATCAGACACTGCCCGAGTAAAGACTTAGCCCTGACTTTCAGGTCCAAACCGATTGGCAAGTGGTCAGCACATGAAGTACAGGCTGTACTTAACGACTATCAGTCTGATTTGTCTTTCAAAGCCACCAGTGCAGTGCATCGTAGCCAAAGTGAAAAGGTTTCAGTCAACAAGATTGATTTTAATGCAGTTCCAGTGCCCGCTCCCACAGTGTGCGAACAACAGAAAAGTACGGATTTATCTGCTCTTGAAAAAGTCATTGACATGCTTGAAAAAGTCCTGCTGACCAACACTAACAGACCTCAGTCTCTTCCAAAACGCCAGCCTTATAGGAGTCTTCCTAGGATTGAAGGTTTTGATGCTTTACCGTGTGCTATCTGCAAAGATCCTGCTCACTCTGCCTTAACGCATTGTCGTGAACACCGACTATGTTTCCAGTGTCAGTCACCAGGTCACTCCAGACGTTTCTGTCCTGGGTGGAGGAGACAATCGCCTCAGCCTGATCAGGAAAACTAGCAGGTCTGTGCATAAGGGAGGTTAGTACAGACCAGATTGATAACCCTCCCATCTCTGACTCACAAGATTATGAGTCTGTATTTGAGCAGCTCAAACCCAGTGTCTCTCCTGATAAAACTGCTGTCTTTCAAGGAATACAACGAGTCCCCAGAGCCGATTCATTATTTTACACAACTGTATCTGTTGAAAATGGCCCGTCTTTCTCTGCATTACTCGACAGTGGTTCAATGGCCTGCACTCTCAGCGAGGCTGCTGAAGCTAGTTTGTTGGCAAGTGCTCCCACGCTGACAAAGTGTTCTGCCAATGATGTTGTTATTATTGGATGTGGTGGTCATCGAGTCACACCAACTGCAATGTATGATCTGTCTGTCTGTGTTTACGGATGTAAAATGATAATACCTGTGCTGATTGTTCCAGGACAGACAGATGAGATGATCTTGGGCAGTAATGCCATCAAAAGCATGTTGACTCTCCTGAAGAATACAGATGACTACTGGAAATTGATCTCACTTCCAAGCGGTAATGGAGAGAACGAGAGTTTAGAGTTTATTTCTTTGCTGTCCAACACACAAAGATGGAGAGGTGATCACGCACCTGGAAAAGTAGGTACTGTTAAGCTCAAGCACTGTGTGATACTGCAGCCTCAGAGTGAACATCTTGTTTGGGGCAAGCTTCCTGTCAATGCTGCAATGTCTGTGGGAAGTACAGTGCTTGTGGAGCCCACCCAATCCAAATGTGGCCCTAAACAGATCATGGTAGGCCGAGTCATTACACCTTTATGGGGCGACGGATGGATACCTGTGAAAGTTATGAATCCTACGAATAATGTGTTGACATTAAGAAGAAATGCAAAGATTGCAGACGTTTCTCCATGCATCGCAGTGGAAGATCTTCCAGAGAGCGACCATATTCAGTCTCAAATTCAATACTTTCAACATGAGGAAGCTTCTCAGGGATCTGAGGAGGAGATGGTGCATATCTTGAATGACTTGGGGTTGAAAGACCTGGATCTGACAGCATGTGAAGTGTCCTCAGCATGGAAAATTAAGTTACTTCGGCTCATCGAGAAATACGAGTCTATATTTTCAAGGGACAAGATGGACTGTGGTGAAGCCAAAGATTTTGTACATCGGATCCGCCTAGTGGACGACAAACCTTTTCGTCTCCCGTACCGTCGTGTGCCTCCAAGTCATTATGAGAAGCTGAGAGTAGCGCTGGATGAGATGGAAGAGAAGGGTATTATCAGAAAATCAAATAGTGAGTATGCTTCTCCTCTTGTCCTGGTGTGGAAAAAGAACGGTGATCTGAGGATCTGTACCGACTTTCGATGGTTGAACGCCAGGACCGTGAAAGATGCCCATCCTCTGCCACACCAGTCAGACGCCTTAGCTGCTCTTGGGGGTAATGCTTTCTTCTCCACTATGGACCTTACCTCAGGCTTCTATAATGTTCCGTTACATGAGGACGATAAGAAATATACTGCTTTCTCGTCGCCATTTGGATTGCATGAATATAACAGGATGCCGCAGGGCCTATGCAATAGTCCAGCTACATTCATGCGCATGATGATGTCAATCTTTGGTGACAAGAATTTCACAAGTTTACTGTGCTATCTTGATGATCTCATGGTCTTTGCTCCCAACGAGCAGGTTGCACTCAACAGGCTGGAGATGGTGTTCTCAAGACTCAAGGCCCACAATCTCAAGCTTTCCCCTAAGAAGTGCCATTTCTTGAGAAAGTCAGTAAAGTTTCTTGGACATGTCATTTGTGGAGATGGTGTTAAGACAGACTTTGAGAAAGTAAAGGCCATTACAGATGTTCAAGCAGTGGACTTAATGGACTCTGATGGAATCACTCCATGCCAAAAGAAAATTAGATCGTTCTTAGGTATGGTGTTATACTACCAACATTTTATGGAGAGATGTTCCGTTAAAGCTAAACCCTTGTTCGATCTTATCTCGAAGACAGACACTAAGGGCTCCAGATTCAGGAGGAGGAAACTCACCTCCAAGGCTGTGTACGTTAAACTCTCACCAACAGACTGGACGGACAAATGCCAGAAAGCATTTGACACTTTGAAGGAGGACCTTCTCACGAGTGTAACACTAGCACACCCAGACTTCGAACGCGACTTTATACTGGCTGTAGATGCCTCGTTTGATGGATTGGGTGCTGTTCTTTCCCAGATCCCAGAGGGTAGCACTATGGCCAGGCCGGTGGCATTTGCTAGCAAGACGCTGTCACGTTCTCAGCTGAATTACCCAGCTCACAGGCTAGAGTTCCTCGCACTTAAGTGGGCGATATGCGACAAGTTCCATTATTGGTTGAAGGGGCGTCATTTTACAGCTTGGACGGATAATAATCCCCTCACCTACATACTCACCAAGCCAAGACTCGATGCCTGCGAGCAACGCTGGGTTGCTAAGCTAGCCTCCTTCAGCTTCGACCTCAAATATGTACCCGGATCTAAAAACATAGTTGCAGACGCGTTGAGCAGGGAACCTTTTGTCCAATCCAGTGTGAGTCATCGACTCGTGACTGAACCTTACCAGTCTTTGCTCAATCAGGTTGATGGAGTTGTAGATCAAGTCGTCCAAGATTCCTTCCGACTTACCACCAACTGTCAAGTACTGAGTCCTGCTGATGATTCCTCTGGTGCAGCTGAAGTTGGCAGTCGATCTCAGATGTCTACTGATGCTATGAGTTCACAGGATGTAGCTGCAGTATTTGATGCTCATTCTTCTGGTGGTGTAGGGCAATTCATGGGCGTGGAATCTATCCAGCAATTCCTCGATGTGGACCAGACTCCTGCACTCAACGTGAGCACACTTTCAGCCGCACAAGAACAGGATACTGCTGTGAGTAGAGCACTCTTTTACGTTCAGAGACACAGACGTCCTGACAAGCGTGAACGTGCTAGTGAGCCTCGTACTGTCCTGCGGCTTCTTAAGCATTGGACTAAACTTATCATCAGAGATGGCATGCTTTTTAAAGTCAAAAGAGACAATCAAATGAACAAGAAGTTGTATCAATTCATTGTCCCAGATGCTTTAAAACAACAAGTGCTTCATGGTCTGCATGATGTGGCTGGTCATCAAGGGCGCTCCAGGACTCTCTCATTGGCCAGACAACGGTTCTTTTGGACGGGTATGGAATACGACATAGTGAATTATGTGAGGAACTGCATGCGATGTATTGTAGGCAAAACACCTGAACCGAAAGATCGTGCTCCCCTTGAGAACATACGCACCACTGAGCCGATGGAACTCATCTGCATTGACTTTTGGACAGCAGAGCAGGGTGATAAGAGTGTGGATGTCCTGGTAGCAACGGACCATTTCACCAAATTAGCCTACGCCTTTCCCTGTAAGAACCAGTCTGCAAAGCAGGTTGCTCATCATTTATGGAACGGTCTCTTCTGCATTTATGGATTCCCTAGGCGTGTGCATTCAGATCAAGGTCCAAGTTTTGAGAGCAAACTGATGAAGGAGTTGCTGAATATGGCGGGTGTCAATAAATCACACACCACCCCTTACCACCCAATGGGAAACGGGATCACTGAACGCTTCAACAGAACCTTAGGGAACATGATAAGAGCCTTACCTCCCCAGTCCAAAGCCAAGTGGCCACAGTCTTTGCAGATGCTGACATTCTGTTATAACTGCACCGTTCACGAGACCACAGGCTTTGCGCCTTTCTATCTGATGTTCGGGAGAGTTCCGCGTCTTCCAATCGATGTGATGTTCCAACATGTTCTGAGGGATGATGCTGTTGTTAAGTATTCAGATTTCGTATCCAAGCTTAAATGTGACCTTGGTGAAGCTGCGAAAATTGCACAGAAGCACAGTTCAACTGAGCAGACCCGTCATGCAAGGATCTACAATCGGAAAGTGAGGGGATCACCTTTGACCATGGGCGACAGAGTCCTTCTGGCAAATCGTGGTGAGCGTGGCAAACGGAAAATTGCAGACAAATGGGAGTCCAACCTCTACGAAGTGATGTCAGTGAGATCGCCCATTAATGTCTATCGGATAAGAGACACTGAAACAGGCAGAGAAAAGATTGTGCACCGGAATCTCTTACTCCCTGTTAACTTCCTGTACAAAGATGAAGTCGATTTACCATCTAAGTCGCATTCAAGTAATTCTACTGCAAACTTACCTGATTTTCCTGAGAGTGATGCAAGAACGGCTCACTGGGTTATGCAGTCTGATCTGCACGACTGCCCTGATAATGACAGTGACTCCGTTGCTTTGTCCAGAGTTCAGTGTTCTTTGGATGTACATAATTCCAATTCGAAGGCAGACTCTGATATCTGTGACCGCTCTGTACGCAGTGAACTGGAATGTGACGTCCCGCATTTGTTAGGACTACCTACTGACGATGAGTTAGATCAGAGTTCCTCTCAGCACTCCTTGACAACACCAGTTTTTCCACTTTCACATGTAGTCAATAACCCTGTTCCGGATACAGTTGACCCTGTAATTTGCAATCAACCAAAACACTTTCAGACAGGCACACTCAGTACTAGGGCTGGTAGGACCATTAAACCTCCACAAAGATTGATCTGTGAGATGAATAGTCAGGTTGTGCATGATTCACCATCCCCAGTGATTTCTCTTTTTGATGTTGTGAAAAGCCTTTTTCATGGGTAAATTATGTGTCGGACTTCGTTTTGAGTGGAGATTTTGTCTCTTAAGAAAAATTTCAATCCTTGAATTGTGTATGTGAAGAGAGGTGTTTAGGGCATCTCTTTAGTCTATGTTAAGTCTGGATTTTGGTGCCAGTCCATACTTGCATACTTCCTATGGAGGAATTTTGTAATTGATATGTACGCTGCAATGTGTCAAGGAGTTTCACACCTTTTCTCTTTTCCAGTCATCTTTGTTTTTTTCTCCTTTTCTGGTTCTTGTGTTGTATTCTATTGTTCAGGCGCTTCCCCAGTTTAGCATAATTTAAGGGGGGTGCATGTAACGGAGTGTAAAATGTTAAATTACTGCATAAATGGGGACAGCGCCATCTGGCTGATGCGTGATGGCATTTAGTGCACGGAATAGGGACCGCCCACAGCAGAGATAACGAGACATGCTGTGGGTAAGTTGCACTTTTCGAGCAGTCGGAGAATTATCAGTTAAAAGTGTCCAAAACACATAAAAAACTGCTTTATTGTGAATTGATCTTACAATGAACTTGTTAGGCAACCTTTGATATGTGTTTGGCGTCGAGTGTGTTATTTTATATTGAGTTATTCCGACTTTGTATTACGAGGCACAATCGTAATTAATTTGTGCATTGTCTTGTGTTTTATGTAGAACTGATTCATTCTCCTTAAAGTGAAACCCCTATTTCCACGTTTATATCTCCATTGTGCAGGTAATGTGTATAAAATATGTTGTTATAATGTGTTTAATGGATTAATTGTTTAATTTTTGTAGTATTGTGTATATTCACCACTAGGTGGGAATATTTCTCTTTACATTTATTTTAATTGAGATGTTCATCATTTCATTGAGTTGATTTGTGATTAATTCAGTGAAAATGTATTATAATTGTCAGTCTGCAAAATTGTACTCACTATACGATCACAACACAAAAAAAGATTAAAAAAAGAAAGAGTACTGTTTTAAATAAACAGAGCAGAGATAACGAGACATGCTGTGGAACTGATTCATTCTCCTTAAAGTGAAACCCCTATTTCCACGTTTATATCTCCATTGTGCAGCTCCACCCAGCAGAAAGACCGCCCAGGCAAGACCGTCACATTTGCACTGAATTGATTCTCAAAAATACGGAACAAAGTGCGTTCCGTATCAGTTCAATACGGAACAAGCCTTTTATGTGTCAAATACGGAACGATTCCCGTATTATACGGAACGGTTGGCAACCCTAGGCAAGACTGAGGGACATTTGAATGAGACCACTTTAGTATCTGCATTAAAGATGAACTGAACTGAAAAAATCGACGTTGATAACGTGTTGTTTATGACAATTAAAAGTAAATTACACTAAAAATTTTAATTAAAAATATCAATATAGCTTTTTTTAAGCAACACAAAAATTGCGCTTGTTACGCTGGCAGTTTCGATGACGTCACTGGCATGGTAGGACGCGCAAAGGTGCATAGGCAACAGCTGCAGGTCCTAATAGACGAAAATGAGCACTTTTAACGGCATGGGTTACGCATTTGAACCTGTGAGGGACAGTCCAGTAGTTTCTGACTACCACCACCACATGGAGGATCAGTTTCAGGCTCCACATAGCCTACAGCACACGATCGTTTGGAGCGAAGTGACTGGTGTGGGTGTGTGAGCTGCCGGAGCATGGACACTGCACCGGAGTCAATCTGTTGCAGAGAACAGTCTCTGTTACAAAAAATGCACTTGAATAAATACCAAAAAGGGAGTCTATCTTAAATGATTTCTTGAACGCAATGGCCAATCAGAAGCAACACATATAACTGTGATTGGCTACGTACATCACTCAACGCGATGTTATAGCGTTGTTATGAATAGAATGTTATGAATAGAAACTCTGGCCTGTAAATCGTTTATATTTTGTTTTAGTTGTTCTTGTTGCTTTTCTGCAACAGATGAATACAAATCTATTAGTTTTTATGTTTTATTCATAGATATTTCTAGTTCGCGGGAGTCCCGCGAATCGTTTTATTTATAACCCGCACATACAGAGTGAGTGCATTACCGGCCGCGCCCGCGCTCGCACTCGCACTCGGAGTCAGTGTTGCCAACTTAGCGCCTTTGTCGCTATTTTTAGCGACTTTTCAGACCCCCTTAGCGACATTTTTTCAAAAAAGCAACTAGCGACAATTTTGGCGATTTTTTGGACAAACCCCAGTAACCTCCAAATGTTGCCAGTACTGTCCTGCGAGCGCGAGGTCTTGCTTTCTCCCTGTCGTCACTCTCTCTAGCTGCGTCTCCCCTGTTCAGTGAATGGCTGAGAGGAGCGCACGGCCGCTGACAGACGCGAATGAGCAGTGTGTTTTTCCATGGACTTATCACTTATCTGCTTTTCTTTTGTTTTATATTTAAAGAATTTAGTTTGACCATTTTAATTTTATTTCTTTTCTTGTGCTTATTACTTGTAAACACTATCACAGAGCTTAGTTCATCCGGTTCCCATTCAGATAATGTTCCACATAGGCCTATTAAAAATGTAATCATTCACTATATTATAGCTACTCGTTCAATTGTCTGACAACAAAAAAATAGGAAACGAGAACAGCTTTATTTGACATTCGGCTATATTATATTGAATAGAACATTAATTTAGAGAGAAAACGCACTAGGCTGACAGAACGCAAGTACGGCGCGATGACGTCATTAATATGCTAATTGACGTATGACGTCATCTAGCGACATTTAGCGACTTTTAGGGAAGGCCTTAGCTACTTTCCTTTGAAAATAGTTGGCAACACTGCTCGGAGTCTCGGCCATCAGATCTAGTGCCGCGCAGCACTCTATTGCGTTGGGGGTGCACGTCTCAAGGATAGTGTCGGGAAATATCGTTCGGGCAGAATAAGCTCTAGTTCACTCTTCCTACGCTAAGGAACCTAGAGTTGTCATCCAGTCTCTTTGCTAGAGAGAGAGAGAGACAGAGAGAGAGACGAGGAAAACAAACAAGCATGCAAATGGAAATTATCGCGGCCGGAAAAATTATCGAGCTATTTTTTTTTGTCGTGCGATTAATTTATTTATTGACTATCGCGACAGGCCTACTAAATAGTCTGTCACTAAAAAATGCTCACTACAGACTCGAAATCCAGGGGCTGTCGGAGGGCTAGACAGTTTTAAGGCAGCTAGCCTTGACTTGAGGGCTGGTTTCCTTGTCAAAGGTAGCCTGTGAAAATGTATCGTAACCCCAGCTGCCTTAGCCCTATACAATTCATTACTACAGCCAGGGGCAATACAGTATGAACCCCCCCTAGACCTGTTGGTTTCTGTTTCCCCAGCCATGTCAGCTAGCCTCAGACTATTTACATGCTATGGCTGCTCTGCTGGTGTTGGTTGGCAACGGAGTAGCCTACCATGCCAGTGACGTAGCCGAATGTTGAAATCCAACATGGCGGCGCCCGTGTAACAAAAACAACATTTTCAACGTACAGTTTTATCCCTTTTGACAAATTCTGCCATTTTAATAATTGTACCAATGATAATAAATAAAATAGATCTGTTATATCACCATTTTTCAAATTTCAGTTCAGTTCATCTTTAAGAAGAGCAAATTTCCTTGCTGTAATACATTGGTTTTGTTTTTTTTGAAGCACAAATGAAGTTTGCCTATGAAACAACGGTCGAAGTCTTCAAAGTTTTTAGTCCTCTTTTCTGCATTTCACCTCTGCTCTAATTTGTTTCCTAATCTATCTTTCTAAAAAACCTGCCATAAATTAGTACACTCTAAAAAATGCTGGGTTGTTTAACCCAATTTTGGGTCAAATATGGACAAACCCAAATATTTGGGTTAAAAATGTTATGTAAAAATTTAACCCAACAGCTGTCTGTATTTTTTAGAGTGTATGAATATATTACTCCGTGGCAGATTACTTATTCTGCATTTGTAAGTTGCTTTGGATAAAAGTGTCTGCTAAATGAATAAATGGTTTTCTTTCTTGGTGTACAGTATGTTTAATACAAACAGACAAAATGTGTTGAAATGCTAGAATCTGATGCAGATAAACAGTAAAAGTGATGCTTTCATCTGTTGGCAACAATAACACAATAATATCGGCTGATCCCACGCGCCTTTCTTTTCATTATTCTTTGTCTTGTTTTGTTTAGCGCTCTTTCTCAGTGTTTCATCGAACAGCCCCAGGTCTTAAACCCCTGTAGTAAGATGAGATAGATGTGCTTGTAATACTCAGCGCAGCGCGAGTAAAACTAATGATTATGATTATTATGATGAATGGGGAATGTAGAGAGTAAAAACTGAGTTAGAGATGATGGTCCTCCTTCTGTTGCTGAACACTGGGACTGTATCTGCACTGATTTACAGAGAATACATTATGTTCAATGGGTTTTGGGACCTCGGTGCATTAACCCTTTGATTGTCATGTTACAAGCCAAGTTTATCTTAGCAAAGCTATCGTTCGAGCTCTGAGGATTGTTGCGAGAAAAACAACAACAACACATTTCACATAAAGCACTGTATTGGAGCTTGATCCGTTTTTCCAAAAGCACGTCCGAAACTTTGTTAGCTGGAAAACCACGTGACTGCTTCAGTATCGAGGTTAAAGATATTCCACTGCGGTTTTCATCACTCTAATGCATTGTGTTTTTTTCAATATTGCAATTTACACTCACCTAAAGGATTATAAGAAACACTTGTTCAATTTATCATTAATGCAATTATCTAATCAACCAATCACATGGCAGTTGCTTCAATGGATTTAGGGGTGTGGTCCTAGTCAAGATAATCTCCTGAACTCCAAACTGAATGTCAGAATGGGAAAGAAAGGTGATTTAAGCAATTTTGAGCGTGGCATGGTTGTTGCTGCCAGACGGGCCGGTCTGAGTATTTCACAATCTGCTCAGTTACTGGGATTTTCACGCACAACCATTTCTAGGGTTTACAAAGAATGGTGTGAAAAGGGAAAAACATCCAGTATGCGGCAGTCCTGTGGGCGAAAATGCCTTGTTGATGCTAGAGGTCAGAGGAGAATGGTCCGACTGATTCAAGCTGATAGAAGAGCAACTTTGACTGAAATAACCACTCGTTACAACCGAGGTATGCAGCAAAGCATTTGTGAAGCCACAACACGCACAACCTTGAGGCGGATGGGCTACAACAGCAGAAGACCCCACCGGGTACCACTCATCTCCACTACAAATAGGAAAAAGAGGCTACCGTATTTTCCGCACTATAAGGCGCACCAGATTATAAGGCGCACCTTTAATGAATGACCTATTTTAGAACATTTTTCATATATAGGGCGCACCGGATTATAAGTCGCATAAGATACTGCAGTCAAACGTTTGACTGGGTTTGCGTAATGCATCCACTAGATGTGCTAAAGGGAATGTATGTACGACATATATATCGAATGGATGTCGCGAGCCCTCTGAACATTTGAGTGATCTGATAGTAAGCGCGCTTGCTCGTGAGCGAGCTCGCGACATACATTCACAATCTGACCGGTTTGAGTGCTTAGATACGGCGGCTCGCTGACAGCGATGGCACGCTGTTTCATATATGACGCCCCGGTTACCTTGAACGGGGAACGTTTTCTGAGAGCTTTGTAGCGAGTGCGCGGCGCCGGAGGCGAGGCGTTTATTAGTAAGCGTGAGCGCGCTGTGGCGGGCACATAACTTACATTCGCAGCCTGACTCATATGAGTATTCATGTGCGGCGGCTCGCTGACAGCAACAGCTGGCTGTTTTGAATGAGACGACCCGGTTACTGTGAACGGGGAGAGCTTTATAAACATTCTGTGACGCGCGAGCAGCGCCGGGGACAGCGTGTCTGTTCGTGTGTCTGTTAGTAAGAGTGAGCGCTCGTGAGCGGGCACGTGATTTACACACATAACCTGATTTATACGAGGTTGAACTGGCCGTGTGACAGAGCGGGCATAAGATGGACACGAGCGCGAGTTTGCGGGCGAATTTAATAGCGCGGAGCGTTATTAACCAATTGATCCATATATAAGGTGCTCCAGATTATAAGGCGCACTGTCGTTTTTTGAGAAAATTAAAGGCTTTTAAGTGTGCCTTACAGTGCGGAAAATACGGTACAATTTGCAAGAGCTCACCAAAATTGGACAGTTGAAGACTGCAAAAATGTTGCTTGGTCTGATGAGTCTCGATTTCTGTTGAGACATTCAGATGGTAGAGTCAGAATTTGGCCTAAACAGAATGAGAACATGGATCCATCATGCCTTGTTACCACTGTGCAGGCTGGTGGTGGTGGTGTAATGGTGTGGGGGATGTTTTCTTGGCACACTTTAGGCCCCTTAGTGCCAATTGGGCATCGTTTAAATGCCACGGCCTACCTGAGCATTGTTTCTGACCATGTCCATCCCTTTATGGCCACCATGTACCCATCCTCTGATGGCTACTTCCAGCAGGATAATGCACCATGTCACAAAGCTCGAATCATTTCAAATTGGTTTCTTGAACATGACAATGAGTTCACTGTACTAAAATGGCCCCCACAGTCACCAGATCTCAACCCAATAGAGCATCTTTGGGATGTGGTGGAACGGGAGCTTCGTGCCCTGGATGTGCATCCCACAAATCTCCATCAACTGCAAGATGCTTTCCTATCAATATGGGCCAACATTTCTAAAGAATGCTTTCAGCACCTTGTTGAATCAATGCCACGTAGAATTAAGGCAGTTCTGAAGGCGAAAGGGGGTCAAACACAGTATTAGTATGGTGTTCCTAATAATCCTTTAGGTGAGTGTATATATGAAGTACAAATTATTTTGGCTATGAAATAAGTAGAATTAAGGAATGGTCAAAATAGACAGATCAGAGATTGTATACATGAATTTATGTTTTATTTATTTTAGTGCCAGTACACTGACATGAATTAATAACTTTTATTTCTTTAAAAAAAAATCATTTCATTTCATTATTTATGACACTTTAGTATACACTGGCTGCTATTTTATTTGATTAAATCTATATATAGCCCTCATATTTCCAAGTCCAGGTTTATGTTCATGTTGATTTCAAGTTTCAAGTCAAGTTTGTATATAAAACTGCACATGGGTTCATCAAGCGACTTCAGTGGACTTTGTTACACAGAGTAAGAGAAATGTTAAATATATAATTCATGCCACACTGAAAACTGATAAAATAGTTCAAACAAACAATATTTCATCCAAAATATGTGTGTGTCCTATGTATTTTTGTGCTTTTTTAAGAGTATCACATTGAAAAATACTAAAGCAAAATCTATTAAAATTGCATCAAGTCTTTTGTACGATGCATGAGATGAGGAAACTGTAGAGCGTCCAAATCAGGCTCGAGGAAAGAACTGATACAGAACTTTCCATGCGAAGTACAAGTAGACAAGCTTACCGTCTCTGGACAAACAGGTGTTTCATTAGCATAACAGCACAGCTTGCATGTGATAATGCAGATCCAGGTCTTGCGTGTTCTCCGGTTACAATATCTTGAGCTCGACTGATAATGTCGCTACTCTCTTCTGAGTTTCCTGAAGAGAAAATAAGACAAAACATGTGATCTAATGGCAAAATAAATGATGAAACCATTGGTTTATAACTAAATAGCATGAATCACCTTCATTCCCAGAAGTCCTTGCATGATAGCATTTTCAATGTTTATATTTTTATTTATTACTATTATTAGTCATGTGATTTGCTATTATTTGTTGTGAGTTGCATGCAATGCTTCTAATACTTCTAATAATGCTTAAAATGTTATTCAATATATTTTACAGTACTGTTAAAGTGTTTTTTTTAAAGTACATTTTACAATATTTTTCTATGGAATCAAGCTCATTTTTGTGCTTGTCTTGGTGATATATTACATATAACCACCAGGGCTGGACTGGCCATCGGGCATACCGGGCATTTGCCCGGTGGGCCGACGTGCTTTGTGGGCCGATACATCTCATACTTAAATTTTTTTTTTTTTTTTTTTTTTTTTTTTTGTCTGAACGGCCCATAAAACTCGTACATCGGCGGCCCATTGCGTTTAGTTTTGTTTAATTGGCGGCTCTGGGATCTTTGTGCCGGTGTAATGCATTGGACAAAAAAGTCAGCGTAGGTTTTTCTTTTTCTCACAGACCGGCGCATGATGAAACGCGTAAATCAGCAGCCCATTGGTTATTTTCTTGATTGACACTGGGCTGGTCCAATCACATCTTTAAACTCCTCCCCCTTTGAGCTCTGAGTGAGCGAGCAGTGTCAGTGTGTATCTGTCAAAATAGTCGGAGCGATGGAGAAGAAACGCAAGGAATGTGCAGAGAAATAGCGTGAAAAAGAAACTTCAAAGGCCCTTCAAGTGTCTGATGAGGATAGCGAGGAGGATAACGCCGGGTTCACACCGGACGCTGAAGCGCCGCGGAAGCGGCGCGGAACGGAGGCCGCTTCCTTTCGGCGCCCATGTTAACCTATGGTGTCGTTCACACCAGACGCGGAGCGGCGCAGGCGGCACGCGCCGTGAAGCGCCAGTTTCGGCGTCTGGTCTATTTTTTCCGCGAGCCGCGAGTGATCCGCGTCAATTCCGGAAGGAAGTTACACCAAGAAACACTCGACTATCCGGTCAATTGTCAAAATAAAAGCAATTTTCAAATTAAAATACCGCGAGTGACAAATGCGAACACACAAACAAACAGGGAAACAACGAGAGGGAGAGGCACAAACTTCTTGGTTACAGAAACATGTTGTATTTATATTATGAGGTTATTTACTTACCCATGATGTAAAAAAAAAAATAGCTCTGAATAAACAACTGAGCAGAAGCGCTTGTCGACCTCCGCGAAGAACACGCGTCTGGTGTGAACAGGCACGCGCCGGACCGCGCGTGAATTTCCGTTCCGCGTCGTTTCAGCGTCCGGTGTGAACCCGGCGTAAGGAGAGAGATGAGTGAGTGGAGAGAACTGTGGTAAGCAGAACTAGGCTACTGTCACAACACTTAAGGCCAATTTATACTTCTGCGTCGAGTATACGCCGTAGTGTACGGCGTTGGCTACGCACGTAGGCAACGCCGTCATGAGCATTTATACTTCTGCGTTTAGGTCTGCGTTGCTCTGCAGTACAGCGCCGAAACGCTAGTTGGCGGCGGAGGGTTTTAATGTTCCACTGTGTTTAGATTCCTCGCGGCAAGAAGAAGAAGATTCCTCGCGGCTGTTTTGAGTTTAGGTTACTACAAGCAATGCCGACTGAAAGAGAGCAGATCATGTTGGAGTTGGAGCTTATAGAGGTGGAAAAGGTAAATTTTTAGTTTTTTTTAACAGTTTCGCTGTACTTAGAATTTAAAAATGGCGGGCGGTGCAGAAGAACACGCCGGAAATGCATAGAAGGAAACGCGATGCTACCAAGCCGACCAATCACAGATCTTGCGGTCCGCGTCGTCGCGACGTGTAGTTACATTTTTGAGGAGGTGCGCGTCAGGTTACGGCGAAGGGTACAGCGTATGGTACGCGTCTGTGCGTATGCTACGCCGTACCTACTGCGCGCACCCGACGCAGAAGTATAAATTGGCCTTAAAGCCTTGTTTATACTCGACGCGTCCGCAAGAGCGCGAAGTGCGCGCGGCAAAAATGACGTCATTGCGGTGTGGGCGGTCGTGCGCGTTGGGTGCGCAAGACCCCATTTCGCCTGGCGGTGTGCACGGCACTTTTTGTAACATCGCGCGCGGCGCCGCATCCGAAGATGAACGACTTCGAGCCGAATCTGGCCGAACTGGTACGTCTGTACCACCATGTTTATGATCCTTCTATACACAGAGACATTTGCATTGATGGGCGACCATAAAAGCCTCTCATTTTGTGAATAGGAACACATTTACATTAAGCACCCAGTTTGCACTTGTATAAAGTAACTGCTTACATTTACAAAATAAGCCTACAATAGCAGAAGTAAGCCCTGCTGATGAAATTAAGGTTTAAACACTCTTCAATAAGGCTTCAGTTGTTTACTAGTTTACATGCAGTGAAAGTGCAATAAACCTACTGCATTTATTACTCTTTTTATATGAATCAGAAATTAATAAACTACTAATAAATGGCAAACTACTTCTTCACTGCTGATTCCTGGTGGTTTAGAGGAGAATTACTCCAAGTCGCCCCCTGTCGTTTCACAGAATAGCACAACGGCGAGCGCGTCAAGTATAAACGCCTCGTCCATATGGAGAGGTCCGCGCGCAGTCATCGGAGACTCGCGCTCGTGCGGACGCGTCGAGTATAAACAAGGCTTTATGGTGTGTTCACACCGAACGCGAATAGAGCGTCAAATACGCGTCTATCGCGTTTAGTTAGACGCTTGAACATTCGCTCCAGTTCAAATTTTTCAACTTGCGCGGAGGACATTCGCGGCAAACGCGTCGCCCAATTCGCGTCATTCGCAACGCCCGGCGCAAATGATGCGTCTATTCGCGTCGTTGCATTGACTTTGTATGTAATCTACTCGCCCAAATAATTAAATTCGCGTTCGGTGTGAACACACCATTAGGCTATGTAGGAACCCACTACCCAGTTACGCATTATTTACACATCTGCATATTTGACGATTACGCATTTTATTAGAATTGTAATGAGACAATAATGAGTAATGAGTTTGTAAAACATATTGTTCTTCAAAATAAAAGCTCGATGCCGTTTCCGTCAAAATAAAAGATCATGTGCTTATCTCTGTATAGAAATTAGTACGAAACTAATTATGAAAGTTGCTTTTATTTTTCAGTGCATTTGTTTTACAACATATGGCTATTACTGCCATGAGATTAATATTATAACTATTATTATGTAGTAGTGTAATGTAGACAGACACTATATCACAACTAAAAGAGTTTTGAGTTTTTCTTTGTTCAATTTGCACACTGAATATGGGTTGGAGCTCTTTATTTTTAACTCTCAAAGTGCACCAGATTGATGAATTTAACATTAAAAAGCACAACATTTTCTTACGGGGGAGCATGCCCCCGAACCCCCCTAGAGGGACAGAGGTGCACTCACCATAGATTTACCAAAAACCTGTGGGAAAAACCAGTATTGCTATCCCAGCTTGTAGCTTTCTTTAGGATTCATCACTGTGGAGTATAGTTCAACTTAGTAGATATTTCATCGGTTAACTCTTACTCACTCCTATTCACTTATGGCATTAGTGGTTTTAATAGGAGTTGGTATACATATTCAAGGGCGTGCAAAGTTCGGTTGTGTTATATAGTGGGCCAGTCTGGGCCAAAATGCCCGGGCCGATTTTTTGTCCCAGTCCAGCCCTGATAACCACTGACTAACAAACCAATAATATTTACATTGTCAGCAAGCATGCTAAACACACATAATTAATCTCCTTAATTAAGACACTAATCGATGGCTCCCCAAGACAGAGTATTTAAGCCAATTGCAGTATTAATAAGCTCATTAATTGAAGGGCATAATTGCGTATCGAGAGCCAGGCTGCTGTGCGGGTTCAGAGGGGAAGGGTTCATTTTCTCAGAGAACCAGTCATGCATTATTTACGTGCGCCGATGAATAATACATTGTAGCGGGGTGAAAAATAAATTTCCCCCCACTCAGCAAACCTGCAGAAAGCAAATGATTTTAATATTCATGGCTTGCGTGAAGCTGCGGTTGCGGGGAACAAGAAAGACTACTTTTCATCTCCTCCAGCTATAAATAAAAGGTGCACAGAAACAAACTTCATTTATTTCACTAAACAAATGACTGACCTGGCAACACTTGTGGGTGAAACAAAAGAAACATTAAAGAGATAAATGGCGCCCGTGATAATGGGCTGTAGAGAAGGGTGAGCGTGCCTATTAGACATGTATATTATAATGGCAAAAATTCTCAGGAAAACAGCATTATGAGGAATAAAATCAGGAGAGGGATTTATCATGTGCTTAGATGAGGAAATGATCATAGAAAAGCCTGCCACACAACACAATCATTACTTTACACCACGCTGAAACAAATGCAATATTTCTGGAATACAAGAGTCTGCAGAACAACGGTTAAAGGAACAGTTCAGACAAAAATGAGAATCCTGTCATCATTTGCTTGTTCATCCGATGTCAATCCAAACCTGCATGACTTTCCTTCTTTTGCAGAGCACAAAAAGATGTGTATCACATTAAAGCATATTTCTACACTAAAAACTGTTGGGTTGAAAAAGTTACTTTTTATTTATATTGTTACAATACACTTTGGGTTGTTTTGTAACTGGGTCAAATACAGACAAACCCAACATGTATTATTTTAACCAAGCGTGTTGGGTTGTTTATTCAACCCAGAATAATGTTTTGATTTATGCTAGCTTTTTTTCAGAAATACAAACTTATTTTTACTTCATAAATGGGTTAATATTTCCAGATAAATACATTACACGACCACTGTGTTTCCATGATACGTCCTTTATTCAGTTCTAAATACATTACAGTTTTTATTCATGCATATACTTACCTGTTGTGGTGAAGGTCTAAAAAGGTAAAAATGCATCATATTTTTTTAATAATAAAAAAGGGTAACGTTTTATTTTACAGTGTCCTTGTTACATGTTACATGTTGCTACTGTAGTAATTACTATAAATGATGCATAATTACATGCAACTAACCCTAAACCAAACCCCAAAACTAACCCTAACCCTATCATAGTTAATGATTATTACTCAGTGCAATTAGCTACACTGTAACAAGTACACCTTCAAATAAAGTGTAACCAAAAAATGCATAAAAATAGTTTATGGAAAGCAATTTTCTTTGAAATTTAAAGACAGAAAGAAAGTCACATGAGCTTGAAACATTAAGAGCATGAGAAAATAAGACTTTTTCAAAAACAGCACCTTTTTTTATCTAAAAAAGTATTTTTTACAAACTCTCCAAAATTTTATTTTTAACATTTGTAGTTGTTCCTTTAAATCTCTGCCCTTTTTTTTCTTTAGGAAATGTAGCCCTGTGCCCCAAAACACTGTCTCTTTAAATGAGCTAAAAGCACAAAATATGATTTTTAGTGAGTTTGTTTTGTATATATGTGCATTTGCCTCCATTTGGTGGAAAGTCCTCCTCAGCATTAATTACTGCATTATGACAAGCAACTTGACAGGCGTGTAGAGCTCATTATCCCAGCTCACTGGAAACTTTACAATTTACGAGTGAGGCAGACCAACCATGGGCCAAATTAATCTTTGCTCTCTCTCCTTCCAGCGCAAAAAAAAAAAAAAAAAAAAAAACACACCACTTTTCTACTTTTCTCATTAATATGGCTTGTGCTCTGTACCTCATTTGGTGTCAAACATTAACCAAGGATCCGAACGTTAACAAAGAGTGCTGGAATCCACGAGGAGCATGTTCATATTCGCCTGTCTTTCTGCTTTATGTGAGGATGTTCTCAACGAGGTCTTTTAATCATTACCCATGTTTCTCCTGAAAGAGGATCATTACGAGCTGCTGTGTTTCATCTCAAGGAGAGAATGAGTTGTTGAAACATTTGGTTGGGTGAAATTTTTGAGCCTCGAGATAAAAAAAAAAAAAATTAAGCTTGCATTGATTTAAGTGCTTGTTTTATATTCCATTAGCACAGAGTGTACGTGTAAATTAATCTGTGAACTTAAATATTCGGTATTCAAATCTCAAAAAATACTTTTTATAACCCCTCACAATGAAAACAGTTGATACTGTAAGTTTAAATCAATAGATTTTAATCTAAGGCATAAAAGAAAGCATCAACATCACTCATATTTGGCCTTAGAGATCAAAACGAACAACTTATCCTTATAAGAATCAAACATTGGCACATTTTGCCCCGGGACAGATATTATGATGTGCTATTGCTTTTCTAAATAATACAATTTTTGAAAAATCCCATATGGACCATAAAAACTGTTTTTTTTTTAGATTTTGAACCATACAAACTGAAGATTAGCCTGCTAAAATCACCAGCAACATGCGATTAAAAACTGTAAACTGGGATAACAGGTTATGCATGGATCCAGATGGTCGCTTATTGGCTAAACTAAAAAATAAATAAAAAAAATAAATAAAAATAAAGTCAATGGGATTTTTTTTTTTTTTTTTTTTACTGTCCATCAGGGAAAAAAATATCCAAACATTAAAGTAATAGCACAACTCTTTTTACATGATTAATCCATAAATGCACTAACGACTGATTAATCCATCTTCGGTCGTATGAATAATTATGGTTGGAATTTTATTGCATTGCTCAATACACCCATGCATGTAGATCTAGTAACTAAATCAGTTCATGGATTTAACCAGCACTTGATTTCTCACATATAGCCTTTATAAATCCGCTTGAACAATTTCCTTGTGCATTTGATGGAATGAAGGAAAAAGGGCAGATCAATTCTCATTTTCGAGGAAGTTTCCATATAAAACCTCTGCAAACGAATGGAAATGAAGATGTGGTAATCACCATAACGAAAAGACTTTTGTGAAGCGTAATAATCCTCTGGTTTTGAGCGCACATGTCCTCCACACTGCATTAGCACGCTGTCAGAAAGCAAGAGACACCAGCTAATGTAGGTCAGACGGGTTACAGTGGAATAACTTACATACATTTTGACACTAAGTCTGGATTTTGTCATAGTGTAGTGTGAGAGAGAGAAAATGTGATGCACACTGAAGCAGGGCTAACTCAAACTAAAACCATACTTTTTATTTTATTTATTTTTTTATGTTGCTGTTTGAGCTTGAAAAAAGGTCTACAAAGTCCCTCCAGCGGGAGTTATTCTCTATATCAGTGTCAGTGTTTCTGAACTCCCTGAAATGCCTCCATTGTAGTCTTGAGTTTTCTTCTGGGAACAAACACTTCACAATATTCCTCATTTAAATCATTCGTACGCAGAATAAAGGGGCGGGGCCTGGTCGAGTTAGTTAGTAGTGTGTAAACTTGTGGGCTGCATCCGAAATCACATATTTCCCTACTACATAAACAGTAAGTGACAAAAGAAGTATGTCTGAATTCACATACTCATAAAAGTGTAGGCAAAAAGTACCCGGATGACCTACTACTTCCCGGTGAGATTCTGAAGTGTGAGTACGATGGACATTTTATTATCCCATGAGGCCATAGGAGAGGATTTATGAATGACAGTGAAGCGACTAGGTAGGTCACATGTTAATGTCAATGTGGTACATCCAGATTACATTCATAGAACCTACTTTTTTATTTTATTTAAATTACTTATGCAGCCGTGGTTATGTTAAGGGGAGGGACATTTCCCAAACACGTTCAAAGCGGTTGACCAATCACAACACACTGCTCCAGCTGACCAATCAGAGCACATGGAAGGAGGGGCTTCATAGAGACAGGAACTAAACAGAGCGTTACTGACAGACTGGGAAAAGAGGAGCTGCAACAATGGAGAATATGAGGAAAAATAATCAACATTCAAGCGTGAAAACCTGTTCTAGTAGAGCCCACAAAACAACTAAAACTAAACTAAAATTAAAATATATACACACATTTATAAAACATTTTTTTTACTACTAATAATGACAAAAACACAACAAACTAACATAAACTGAAATCAGAAAATAAAAAGTCATTCAAAACATTAAAAAGCTATAATAATATCCCAATGATCCTAAAATAACACTACTCTAACGCACTTAATATAATTCAATACTCAATAATTCAATAGTAATTAGAACCACATTTCTACATTTTTTGAAGAAATTGGGTTGTTGTTGTTCATGCAGAAATTCAGGCATAAAATCGATTGCTCAGAAAAAAACAACAACAGTGATGCTGTATGTTTATAATTTAAAATATAGCTTGCTTAATCAATAAGCTTTGATAGCTAAAAAGTTCCTTGAACAAGCGTCCTCATAAACTCCACCTGGAAATTGCTTCCATAGAGTTATTACGGTTCATTTCCACAAAAATGGTGCAGATCATATTTTCCCCCTGTAACCTGACAGGCCGCGGACGTTTTGAAATGCACTGGCCCACACAATATCTAATGCATATGAATTTGCGCTCAGGGGTGAGCAGGGTTAGAACAGACAGAGAATGGTCATGATAAAAGGTCAAGCACTTCAAACCATTTATATGCATGTTGACAGACAGACAGACCATCCACACTCATACACCAGATCAGCTGGAGAAAACCACTTGGCACTCGGGGAGAAAAGGATTCAGCCTGAGGCCTGGAGATCACATAACCCTCATAAGAATCAGCCTTCAGGTATATTCAGACAGATTGCTAAAGATCAATATCTTTAGGGATTTCACCTAGTGTGCTCTATAGTGCCAGTGAAGTGTGAGGCAGATCGCCAGCCATAGCCCAACCCTCCCGTTCCTCACAGATTATCATTTATTTTCAGTTTGGACTGTCATTTTGTCTGGTTGATGGCTCACCGTGCTCAGTCTCAGGTGCAGGTTGTTGAAATAGCACTCGCAATTGAATGTGTGATGTCAGATTTTATCACTCCGTGACTAATAGTCACATTTAAATGGTGGTGGTACATTCAGAGGTTGGCATGATGGAATGACAAATGTTAATATTTCTGTATAAAACATCCATTGCATGCAAATGTTTACATATCACACAATATCTTTGCATTATATTTTGTCTTTTTTATATGCAGTATATGGCATTAAGCAACATAAAAGTGTATGCCTGTGCATTCAGAATATATTCTTATTGAAAGATGAGCTGCGGTGAATCATATATTCACAACTAGCTCTACTCTCCTTATCTGTCTCTCTCTCTTGATTGTAAAGACTATATAAGTGTATATAGTACTTACACAACAGTGCACTAGCATTACTTGTCATAAGTAATTTGTTGACCTTTTCATAAATGCTTGCATGAAAAAGTCAAATGTGGGTGAATGAAGCTGTACAATACCTTCCCAGCCTCCGGCAAAACAACAGATCGGCCTCAGAGACAGAGCCGTGCTCACTTGTGTATAATAAGAGTGTGTATAGTGAATATACACCGGGATGTTTTGCACATTTCCAAATAGTACATTTGTGAAGACTTTAAAATCTACTACATGAGCAAGAAAAACCAACATGTGTTGTCTGTTCTTGCTGAAATATAAACAGTATATACACTAAATATATAGTTATATACTAAATATATAATATATAGTTACCAAAATGTATTCAAAACATATTTATGTATTTATATACATATAAAAAAAAATGTTAGCATACCGTATATATATACTGTATATATAGTAAACAATATATTTATTTTAACTTATATATGTATATATGTGTGTGTGTGTGTGTGTTTTGAATATATTTTAGTAACTTATTTTTCCAGATTTTTTGACATTTTTCAAAAAAACTATATTATTTACAGTGTACGGTATATATATATACATATATATATATACTAAATATATAGTTATATACTAAATATATAGTTACCAAAATGTATTCAAAACATATTTATGTATTTATATACATAAATAAAAAAAATATTGTTAGCATACCGTATATATATATATATATATATATATATATATATATATATATATATATAGAGTACATTTCTTTTTTATATATATGTATATATGTGTGTGTGTGTGTGTTTTGAATATATTTTAGTAACTTATTTTTCCAGATTTTTTGACATTTTCAAAAAAACTATATTATTTACAGTGTATATATATATATATATATATAGAGAGAGAGAGAGAGAGAGAAAGAGAGAGAGAGTGTGTAAATAATATCTTTTAATGAAAAAAAGTCACTAAACACATTTGAAAAACACATATACATTACCAAATACATTGTCCTAAAATATTTTCACATTATGTATTTTTAAGTAGCATCAAAATTGTATAATATTGTCACATTGTATGCCTGCTTGGCCATTGATATCTCTGCTTCTTTAGGGAGTGGACAATAAGACAAACCTTTACTGTCATCCACAAAAAGAAGCCAAATCAGAGTTCAGTCGACATTGGCAATGGGATGCAGTGACCTCTGACCTCTATGAGCCGGCACTGGAGGTGTGATTGATAACCCCATTACAGAGAGAGAGAAACATCTCACACAAAGTGTGCTTCACCATGATACATGCAAGCAAACAATATAGCAACATACAAGTACAGTTCCAAATAACTTAAATGTTATATATATATACCATAGCCAAGTCATAAAATATTCCCCTCCATCAAAATCATTCTCCATTCATTAGAAGCATGCAATAACTAATGGCTTCTACAAAGAAAGAGTAAATAATGACAGAATTTAATTTTTTTGGGTGGACTCCTATTAGTTTAAGGCTTGCAAAAACTAACCAAAGAAATACACTTTTAACACTTGATATAATGAGGAAAGGGATTACAGATTCTAGAAGGATATAGACTGGAGAATAACTGACCTTGTGCTTTAGTAGTTTATTGAAACTAGTGGTTATGGCAAGAGGCGGGACATTTCTCAAACACGCGAGCAGTTGACCAATCACAACACACTGGTCCAGGTGACCAATCAGAACACATTGAGCTTTATAGAAGGAGGGGCTTCATAGAGACAGGAACTAAACCGAGCGTTACTGACAGCCTGGGAAGAGAGGAGCTGCAACAATGACAAATATGGGGAAAATAATGTGTTTTTTGAACATTCGAGCGTGAAAAACTGTTCTAGTACAGCCCAAAATCAACATCAAGACTTTGAGTTACTGGGGCAAAGTGCCCTGCACAAGGACATAAAGCTCAGTCCTTGCAGAACTTGAACCATCTGGTTACCAGACCTGAGCTTGAACCGCTACACCACTGGCTGCTGACTGTAAACACTTTTACATTACACAAAAATAGTGATTTTATGGAAATCTAATGCATTTTGAGAGTGAGGTAGCAGTGGACATTTCATTTTCAAAAGAAAAAGAGTGAATTTTATCCAATAAATCCAAGGAAAGTGATATAGTGATTCATCCAATGTATGGAAAATATAGTACATAACAGAGAGAGACATAAATAAAATATGCATAAACTAATAATGCAACTTAGGAAAGAGTGAAGCATTTAAAACAAGCATTAACAAAGCCATGCTGGAACTGAAGCACTAGCAGATAAACAAATAAGAAAACAACAAGTGCACTTACACAACCTACACACCAACTGGACAGTGAAAACACTATACACACACCACCGCTTCTGTGCCAAGCTGATATGACTCGTCTTTACAAATGCTGTTTTTCAATATTCAACTGAAAAAAGACACATTATACAGCAGGAGATATACACTATACTGTTCAAACGTTTGGAGTCAGTAAGATTGTATTTATTTATTTAATAAAATTATAACTTTTATTCAGCAAGGATGCATTAAAGACTTTTAAAACATTTCTATTTCAGATAAATGTTGTTCTCTTGAACAAATAATCCTGAAAATAATGTATCATGGTTTCCATAAAAATATTAAGCAGCACAACTATTTTTAACATTGATTTTCTTGAGCAGCAAATCAGCATATTAAAATGATTTCTGAAGGATCAGGTGAAATTCAGCTTTGCATCACAGGCATACATTACATAAACTATATTCAAATAGAAAACAGTTATTTTAAATTGTAATAATGCTTCACAATATTACTTTTTAATGTATTTTTGATCAAATAAATGCAGACTTGGTGAGCAGAAGAGACTCTTACCAACCCCATACTTTTAAACGGTAGTATATATCACAATAACACTATTTCAGGCTAAACAAATGTAGAAATATGTGCATAATAGAATCATTAGTGGTGTTTGCAAAATGCAAGCATCACTACTCCTCATACTTAAAGTTAATGATTTGAACAAACTCATAAGCCTTTTTGGCTTATAACCTTATTTACTGTAAATTAAAGAAAGGAACCAAGTCATTTAGAAACCAGAATGCCATAGAACCCTATTACTGAATAACACTATGCTAAAAAAACACTCAGAACACATTATCAACCGCATAGTAAGATACGTACAGATTTTATTTATCCTCTACTTTATTTACTAATCACCCTTTTCTTCAAACAAGGGAAGAAAGCACAGATAAGCAGTGAATAGACACTGTCAATATGGCTGTCATTACACATTTTGGATGTTTCTCTTTTCTGACACACACTGAATTGATGTGAATTGAACACACATCTCACACCGCTGTAGCAATGCCACCCTCCTGTGGTCATACAACAGGATCACACGAGGAGAAGCAGAGCACACTTCTAGTAGCTAAAGATGAGATTTAAGGTCAAGTTTAGTTTAAACCGTCTTTACTTCAATCCTTTCATATCTTCATAAGCAGCTAAGAAACCTAGAAATGACATGCAACCAAAGCACTAAGTAGAGCAGAGGTTAAATACAAGTTTTTTACTCACCCTCAGGTTGTTCCAAACCCGTATGCGGTTATATTGTTCTGTGGAACACAAAAGATGACTTAAAAAGAAAAAAAAAGAAAAAAAAGAATTGTTTTATACAATAACAGTTCACAGTGATGTGACCATTTCTCATTATTCAACCAATGACCACTGAAGTGTTAACTAAACTAAAAAATAATATAAAAAAATAAAATAAAATATTAGATGAAAAACGTACCCTTCAAAATCTTAAATGAAAATGAGAAACGTTGCCTTGACAATTAATTAGAAAATAGGTAGATAGATAAAAATATATATATATAGAAATAAAGAAAATGGGTAATTAGGTATAGAAATATAAAAAAAGAAAATTGACAAAAACATAACAAAACTACTAAAACTAAAAACAAAAAATAAAATCTAATTCAAAATATGAATAAATTCTACAATAATACATACAGTATATAATACTAAAATAACACCGGACGTTAGTCATTATTCAGAGAAGACTGAAAGTTGCAAAATACAACACACACACACGTTTAATAGGAATTTTCCATAATAATTTTTTATTCTACAAGCTGCATATTTTATCCCCTAAACCTAAACCTATACCATCAAAGAACACTTTCTGCATTATTACAAAAAAAAAAAAAAAAACATCACTTAGTATGATTTATAAGCTGTTTCCCTCATGGGGACCAAAAATGTCCAGGGGAACAAGGATTTCGGATATTGCCATCTTTGTGGGGACATTTTGTCTCCATAACGTAGTGTTTACCTCAACCACACACACACACAGGTTTAATGCCCCGTAAATATCCAGTCTAAAGAAAGCATAACTTACAGGAAAGATCCTGATCATTTGAATTTCTAACTTTGATTTCTGGAAATCATATTTCCATTAATCTAACACCAGCCACCGTGACACACATCTGACATGTGACTTAATACAATCATTTATAATTTGGGGGAGCCCTCCACTCTCACTAACTGATGGCATTGCTAATGTAATTAAAGTGAGATTATCATGTCTGCATGGCACTCCAGATGGCACCGTTCAAAACGGTTGCAGATCACTGGGCATTGCTGACAGGACATTTATACATTCAGATAACAAATAATATCCAAAATGAGCTGGATGCATGCACTCATACTCAGCCTTCACATAAAATTCTGGATCACACATTTGGCCATGCATATATGCAAATTATACTACAATCCTCAAATAATAATGTCATCGATTAAAACCCGAGTTTGTGATTCAAAATGAAATGGTGCAGAGATTCGCAATCTACACATGCTAGTAAAGCGTTGGACTCTGTTTACCTTAATCCTTCTTAAGAATGAACTGTGGGCTTCATTACACCGATCTCATTAGTTCTGATCTGGGGCATCAAGAGCTTTCAGTGTTTGTCCAATACTGTGAAGAAAACACTCAGTCAATGAGATTCTATCTGACAACCATGACAATCACAATCTCTATCTTTCACACTCAAACACACCTGGTTATTTCATCATGTTTTAATCTGTGCATTGCAGATAACGTTTGATGAAGAGCAAAAAAAATTATCTATTGAACATAAGCAATATTTACCGAGGTTAACCAGTTTTGCCATACAGCATCATTGATATCTGAAAACTTTAACACTCAAGATCTGATATGAAAGCTGTTTTGGTTACAAGTTACAGCAATACTGCAGTATTAATAAAATTTGCGCCTTTTCTCATATAAAACCATATTCAATAGCACAATCACAGTGAAACTACCATTTACAACTGTTAGTTAAAAAAAGGTTTTAAACATGGTTCTAGAATAATTCCACAGCTTTATGGACCTACCACGGTATTCTTTGAAGGTCCTTTTGATGAACATGTAGGCCTACATGAATATGGTCTCAGTCTCCCAAATATGATCATCCTCGTGTGAGGGACCCCCATTCTAAAATTTAAAAGGCCATTTATACTGTGAGAAATTACTTGTGTGTATAATTTATCTATTTATTTATTTATGTAAATGTATTTATCACCATCCTTATGTCTACAGGAGACGATGGTGTAGCTTCCAAATGTTTTTTTGTGTGATTTTCTATCTGCACCTTCGTGAGTGGCTATAGAGCCCGAGTCTAGAATGGCAATTTCTGCAGGTGAAAGATGATGCCTGCTGAGGCTGCAGTTGCTTGTCCTTCCTGATTAGGCCTATTTATTTATTTAAATCTAATTGTATTATTTATTTAATATCTACTTTAACTTTTTTATAATTATATATCTATTTCTACATTTTTTATACTGTTGTAAACTTTTCCACAGACCTCCTTTTGTGGTTTAGTACTCCCGTGCGGCCCCTGGACCCCAATTTTAAAAAAACCCTGCCCTGGCATGTATGAAAGTATAAAGTACCATTATATGAATACTGTACAATAATATTACATTACTTTAACTGAGGGCTGATAACATTAAACTATTAAATTAAACAACTTATTAATTAATCAACATGCATAGCCTACCCTCTATATCTTGAAATCTCGAGAGATTAAATCTAGTTTTGCATTACAGCAATAGTATTTTTTTTGATGTTTTTGTGTGTAATTGTTGGGTATTCATAATATAAAACAGATAAGGCAAAGACTTCATCAGCAACAAAACACAGAACACACACACTCACACTCCTACCTCCCACCCTCTCCTCTCTCAGTTTCAGTGACTGGTTAGAATAGAAATGGCAGCTTCTGAGGATCCCTAAACGACTCTGGCAAATTAAGGAGAAATGCATCCTTTGAAATGGATTAACTGATTAACGGGAATGTCAACAGTCCAGTCGTGAGCTGTAACGACGACACACAGAAGAGGAACCAGTGGCGTATATCTTTTCAAACAGCAGCGTCTGTCTGTCTATCTATCTGTGTGAAGAGGGTAAGAGAGACGTCGATTAGCATTAGCACTGTTAGCTCCGCTTCTGCTTTCGCCCGCCCGAGCTTTCGTGCTCTTCCCGCCGCATTCTCTCCCCCTCCGCCCCGCTCTGCTCTTACGCGCTGCCGAGGCTCCTGCGGCCGCTGCTACGCCTGCTGCTACCGCTGTGGGCTGCGGGTCATGAAAAGCTGCTTTTGTCCGAAAAGGAAGGACGCAGTGCATTTTACAGTTAAGTCAATGTGGAGTGTAATGGTCATATTGCTATTTGCACATATATTGAAAAAAAAAAGGAATATTGAGGAAATTAAATTGGGATAGCTTGTTAGCTCGGCTAGGCTAAGTATAGAATCTTACTAAGGAGTCTCCTAGCAACCTGCCAGCTAATGCTAATGGCTAAAATTGGGCTTCAGCCAAATGATAAAACTGACTATTATCTATTCATATTATGGACTCAATATATTATAATAAGACCCAGATAAGTGTTTGAAATGTTTTGTGAATTGTTTAGCAGGATAGTAAATAATATTGAGTAGTAATGTTAATGTAAATAATAATGATTTATTACATGTTTGCTTTTGTATCTTACATATCTGGTCATGTTCATTGTTATGAGGGAATAAAAATATGGATAAGGTGCTAATGCTATATATTCATTTATTATGTAGAGCATTGCTTGTCTATTGGACAATATTTAATCGCTTTGTAATCAAATTTAAGAGTGTCATATATTGTCATTTAAGAGTGTCTTCTGTGTTCATGATTCAGATCAGGGTTTCCGAGGGTCTTAAAAAGGTCTTAATTCACCCTTACACAAATTAAAGCTTAAAGAGACCTAAAGAAAATGGTCCTGTTATCCAATACACGGATAATCATCTTTAAATTAGGATACATTTACTTGAGATTCAAATGTAAACTGAAGCCTAGAAAACGTAACAAAATTAAGTGAGTGTTTATGCTTAAACTTTTTTTGTAAAATTAATTAAAAAGTAATAGATTGTTGTACAGTAAGTTGTATTTCAAACGTTTAAGTGTAGCTAATACTACTTAGACATTTACATTTAGATAGCATATTGATGCAATGTATTCTCTTCAATGTATTCCCTAAATGTTCTTTACTTGGTCTTTAAGAGGTCTTAAATGTACCTTCATAAAACCTACAGAAACCCTGCAGATGTCTGACCTGTTATACAGTGTCTGCTGTTATTAAATTTACAGAAAGCAAGTTACTGTGTAAACAGAGGTAATGCTGTAAGAAATAAATGCTCTTATGAGGTCTTTGAAAATGTTGAAATTGAATTTTCAGATCAGATTATCACCAAGATGCCTAATGAATTTGATAAGGCAAGTATAACATACCCATTTTGTTGTCAAATACTCCAGCATGGGTTAGAATAATCAGCATGTTGTTACGACCAGAGTCTCTCTACTGAATGCTGCTCTTGTTTGTGAGATTTGGAGCCGTAATGTATGATAGACCAAGAGCTGCTTCGTATTTGTGCGCTAAATGTTGATCTTGTATGTATTTTCTATAATGCTCTGGCCTGGATTCATTCCAAATTTGTGCAACTGGTGTTCTTTCTTTTTGTGACATTTCATTTTGATTAGCACCAGATCTATGTTGATGTTAAGTCTCAAAATGGTTAAAAATTGTTTTGTATAGCTGTTATCATAATCTTTATGGGTTTTTCCATGTACTTTTCACTTTCTTTTGGATTTATCATACCCCTGACCACCCATCCACCAATCCATCCATGCATGCATACACCCATCCATACATACATAACTGGAGTGGATGTGGCTGCTAGAACCTGTGCTCATGGATTTGATTAGTTTCCCGTGGTGATGTTTGCTTTATCCACCTGTTCAAACAAGCATGCTTTCTTAGAGAGGTGATGTAAACTTGAACAAGCAATGAAACCAACACATGCTGGGCTGAACAAAAAGGATTTGTTTTCCTACTGGGATAGTAGATCCGATTTTGATTTGTCCTGTACATTTTTTTTTCACTGGCCCAGAAGCGTCTTTATCAACATATGTTTAGCATTTAGTCGAATTACATTTATGCATTTAGCAGACCCTTTTTCAAAAGAGGAACTAAAGCAATTCATTAAAGAGCTAACAATATCCGTGATATACAATGCTATAGGTTTATTTGACAACTATATTAGGAATACCTTAAAAAAAAAAACACCATGTGCAAAGCAAACTGAATTGACAGCATAAATGCAGCAGTGGCTTCTGTCAGCTGGCCCAAGCTTCTCTCAATCTGGCTCTGGGCCGTCCTTATTGTTGAGCCCTGCGATATCTCCCAGACTCCTCGGTTGGCAGTGTGTTGACAGTGCCAGCATCTGTGCCATCTGAGGCTTCTCTGTCCTCCTGGCAGATGAGTGATATGAAAGCAGATCTGCCCCTAATGTTCGAGAGGCATCGCAGAGCCTTTCCTGCTCATGTTTCGGGAAGGATGCATCTGTTCTTTATGATGATTGCTTTGCATTTGTTTATGAAGATTCAGCATATATTATATGCTACTGGTTAGACATAGCCGGTCCGAAAGACAAGCATGAACTTTGCTTTATTATGATTTATCCAATAGGAAATCATTGATGATTGTAACGTTCCTTTTTTGGGGGGTAGGGATAGGAAAGCCTTGCTAATACCAGTGTGCTTCTGCCAACATTTGATTGTTTAATACAACTATTCTAAGACCATGTTTATTCAAGAATATGTCCTTCTTAGCTACATACACGTTTACATGCATTCTCATCTATCTAAGTCCAATCTGACTGCAGATTCCAAAAGTACTGTTTAAATGTACCCTAAACTTCCCAATCCAATTAAAATACTCATTAGCTGTGTTTAAATGCACTAATTTAAATCTATTGAAATTAATCCAGTCCAACTTCAGATTGGAAGTTGGGGGGGGGGGTTTGGCCAGGGTCGATATTGTCCCCACCACTTTTGAAACATCTCGCGGCACGAATGTACCAAATACCAATACAAATAAAACATCTCTCCAGGTAACTAGAAGAGTATTCGTTTCGTTCGTTTGTTGAATAAGAGGCGATCTAGCGCTGAAATGTTTTTTTTTTTTTTTAATCAAGTGATCATGTGCTCGTTGCCGCTGCAGACAGATACTGTTGAGTGCCGCGGATACAGTGTTCTCTTGAGGCTCGCGCACGCGCCGCAATGTCTTCACTCGGACGCACGCTTCAATCCGTTGCGGAGATTCTCTATTCGTTCCGGTGAAATCACAAAACAAAAATGCAAACAAACGTGTCCCTGCTTGATATACAACCACTGATAAACATTATCGGTTTTGATGAGGAAAAAAAAACCCGATACGAGTGCGGAATAGAACCCTGAACCTCCGACACGCTTGGCAAAAATTCTACCACTGGACCATTACAATACATGTGTACAATTGGCGGATCTAGGTATTTATTCACGTAAAGATCACGATACTAACTACATATATTAGATCTCATTGTATGACCTATTAAACCCAAAGTAGGCTACTATTTAACCCCCCCACCCATCACATTTTTGTGTAATTTTTTTTATTTACATCAGTAAGCTACAGGACATCGTCTTTTAAAACATGACCTGCGCCAAAGAGAAAATAAATAAATGCGTCATTGTACCCAGCACTTTTGAAAATGCACTTCCGAATGCGTCTCTGTCCCCAGCACATTTCAGACCAAACTGACGCCCATGATTAGGGCTGCACGATTAATAAAAAAAAATCAAGCCGAAATTGCGATTTGACGTTGAGCGATTATTAAAAAACAAAGGCTACGCTTTTCCCCATTTTTCAAATTGAATAAATATATGCCCAGTGTACTGTGTTAGTGAAGAGTGGCTCTGTGATCTGTAGTAAATGCTGCTCCATCTCTGAAAAGACGTTATCGCTTATAACGTGAATTTGAAAAAGCAACATGCGACAAACATCTTTCCAAACTTGTAAAGCGAAGCGTTCATACATCTGTTGTCCAACAAAAGACATTTAATAACACGTTTTACTCACTTCATATCGTCAATCGAGTTCCTTTTGTGATAATAAACATGGCTCAATAATAATGAAAGGATATTGGGAGCGTTCCACTATTTACACCTTTTCTCAACTGGGTTTCAGATCTTTACCACGCTTCTACTAACTTCTAATATAACTAACTAAGATCAGACTAGTTTGTAGAGCATATTATTTTTAGTAATTTAATTCAGAATTGGATAGGCCATTGCAATACAAGCTGGTTTTAATATAACAGTCAATTATTTAAATATAGGACTAATACAGTTCATATTCACAATAATCAATTTCTCATAACCATTTGTAAATTACATAGTTTGAACTTTGTAGCTTTGCAGTTTGTCGTTTTGATTGTTGATTGTATTGTGAGTGCTCTAGTTTAATACTATCAAGTTTTGTTTTGTGTTTTGCATTGTTATTTTTTTGAAAAGTAAACTTTGTGATAATTGTATCCCTTGCTCAAGCACTGACGCTACCGCTTTCTGGTTCGAAACCAGCAAGTTTAAGTGTTTTCTTGCTCTGAACAGCCTTTTCCTGGGTAGAATTGAATTGGACCAAGTTGGGCATATTATTAGTTGAAAAGGGGTTAATGAAATGTCTAGCCTGGGAAAACCCAGACAACTTCCGGCAAATTTAGATTTGCTCTGAAAGTTAGTCTGGCAAAGAGCTCATTCAAGCCCATTTCCAATCCGTCGAAATCGAGGCACCAATCAGAAACGTTGGGGCGGGCTTTACACGATGACGACAGCGCTGGGATTTTGAAGCAGATTTTGTAGCCTACATTACAAAGATGGATGCCGCCGTCGAACATCACTCGTTCGAATTAGCTATCGCGTCTGTTTTAAACGTTTCCTTTTTGTTAAAAACCGAGCAAAGAACAACACTCGGAGATGTTTCTCCGCCGCTCTGCATACGTCATCTCCTTCATCGCTCTGATTGGGTTTAGGTCTATCCGCGACGTCCGTTGGTGACGCCCCTCTGGAAATGATTTGTCTATGACGCTTTGCCAGACCATAACTCAGTTACAACTGAGAATGGTCTGGTTTTAACCAGGCTATGAAATCTCAGTGTTATCTATGATTTAGGATGTTGCAGTCTTGATTCATATTGAACTAAAATACAGTATATGATTTCCCTGACTGCATTTCTTCCCTGTTAACGAATGCAGTCTATTCCTGTTGGGTTTTCTCACTGTTGACTCCAGAGATCATCGTGTCACACCTTTTTTTAACACTCTCTCTTGGCTCTAGAGTTCTCACATGCTCTCAGTTTGATCTCACTCTCTTTCTTCTCCTCTCTCTGCTGTTTGCTTGGCTGCGAGCTGCTTCTATGTGCACCAGTGATTTGACACAGCTTCTTTGTGGCTTGTTTGCAGAGCGTGGAGGGCAGGCCTGGTTGCCAAGGGTGCCTCCAAAGCGCTTAGCTTCATCCAAAGACTGTGAATCATTTATATTCAGCGACATAACTCTTTAGATGCTCAGGAAGAACAAACCCTGACTCCAAAATCAGTTGATTTGTGAAGTGCATGATGGAGACAAGACCAGAATGCCTTTACAACCCTCTACAATGCGAGTAAATCACTCGCGTATGTGACCAAATTGAACGTTAGGCAACTAAAAACATCTTTAATTAGCCAATTATATTAAATTGTAGGATTTCAGTCACCTGTGATTCAGTTACAGGCAAAAAATAAGTTTGGCGCAATATAAATTCATTGCCTGCTGAGCTTTGCGCACCGTCGCTTGGCTGAGAGCGCCCTCTGTTGCTTTCTTTCGTCATGACCGTTTATCTTTTGCACGTTTTTAAGCAGTGCCAATTTAAACATTCAAGTGAATAGTGAATTGAGCTCTCTTTCACGAACGGACACAAGCCCATCTTGGCGAGTATCCTAGTACTAAACATAGTCGGTTATGTGTTAAGTGAACGGAAACAGTGGAGAAAGAAAACGCATGTGTAACAGGATCAGTAAACTGGATCTTTGCATTATGTCTTAAAGTGACAGCAGCCTAATATTCCAGCTGTCCGCGTTTTTAATATTAATCACACAACAAAAGACTCACTGCAAAAACAAATCACTTAAAGTCCCTGTAAAGGCAATTTCAAAAAAAAAATTCTAAACACATTATAAATGTTAGAAATGTATTGCTAAAACATATTACAAAGACTATGAACTGTGAAGTACTGAATTGTGGAGTTAGATCGTTAAACAGTTTTTCACCATTGCTATTTTTCGGATTTTCTGGGCGGGGCTAAAACAGGGCTCGATGACGCACTGGAGCCCTTGAGCTCCTGGACACGCCCCTACTTGATGATGCACTGGAGCCGCTGAGGCTGGCCGCTCCTAACAATATTATAGAGCACATTCACATCAGTTTGCCGCTCAATCGCGAGTTACTGTCAGTACTATTATTAGTAACACAGCCTACAGATTGCTAGCTACTAGCTATGCCTTCGTCACGGAAATGCGTACTACCTGGATGCGATCACCGGATCACGTACAAAACAGATCGGTGTCCTTGTTTAAATTTCCGAAAAACGATTACATCAAGAAGAAGTGGATTAATTTTGTGAAGAGCCAACCTTGATGGAGAGCTGAGGATCACCGCCAAAACCCGCCTCTGTAAGTGATCATTTTACACGGGATAGTTTTATAAACTTTCGTCTGAGATAACTGTCTGGGATTCACTGATAATCCGCTGTTACTGGTGAATGGGGCCGAACCGACTCCCGCCTCAGCCTTCATCCTCCCGTCGCGCCGACAACTGGTGACATCATCGGCAGTGCGTGCCCACCGTGCGAGCATCCATTCCGACTGTAGAGTTGAGTGCATAGACAGTATAAGAAGTGGACAGAGCGATCTCTTTGGAGACAGTTGAAGCCCATTTTTAGCGATTTTTGAGCACTTCCGTTCCTGACGCGCAGACTCAAACCGACTCAAACTAAGCTTGATGACGTGAGCAACCTGTCTGACAGACGTTAATCTTCTAGTAGCTGTGCGTGAAAATTGCCAACGTTAATCTTGCAGAGACGGGGAACTTGAGCAAAGAGTTCTTTGGCGTGAGTGAGCAAGAGTAAGTATTCAGTTGCTTTTATGGACTCATTATCTATGGGCTTCTCCCTTGACGGGACGTCCCCCCGATTGCCTGCGAGCTTCTCCTCCTGTCTGTACGGTAATTTCTGTACAGCGCGACAGAGAGTCGAGTGGTTATGACGCAATCGTTAGCCTATTTGTACTAAATCTGTTTCTACGGGGCCATAATGTAACATAGAAGGTAATGGAGCCCTTTATACATTGTTGTGTTTCTTTAGAAATAAATAATGGACAAATGGATTCTTTAAACGCCTCAGATGTAAAGTTATTCGCTGTCAAAGTGACGCCAAAATGAATGGGAGTCAATGGAAATGCTAACGCAAGTGAAGTTCTGCTACAACATGGCGGCACCCGGCCGGCTTCAACTTCCGGTCGATGGATTACCCCCTTGGTTGAGTGTGGCGAGTCGACGACGGCAGCTTTCCCGCGAGTGGGCGTGGTTTCAGCGCAGCCAGTGGACACGCCCCCAGCGTTTGAGAGCAGAGATTACTGCTCATTTTTTCAAGATTTTGATAGCTTATTTTATGTACTTGCTGACTTTTTTTATCATTCAAATTTGGCTGGGTGACTAATAACAAATTTTTCTGTGGTGTGACAAACTCAAAACACATACTTAATTTTGACTTTACAGGGACTTTAATCCTCTTGACTGAATTCCTTTTGTAACATAAGGACTGTAATTTAAGTAACTAATAAGGATTCATCTATATTTAATTTGTGTGGTAAAGGGATCCGGACATTCATTGACGCAGAAGAATTTTAACGGGAAAAACTCAATTAACTCACATTAAACTAGGCATCTTGTAAAGTGTGCTCAGCCTTAAGGTTAGCTGCATTAACCGTTTAGCTTTCTTGTTTTTTTTCACCTCTTCACATTAATGTTACAGCCTCTGCTATAACATTATCGGTTCATAAAATTGGTATTGAAAAAAGTAGCATTCAGGAACCGGTATCGAAGTCATGGTATCGGTACCCTACAAATCAATAATATTACTGAATATATTAAGTGTCTTTTACACTGTGCACACTCATGCCTATCAGTTTTTACTCTACTCTTTTGTTTAATCTGTTGATCTCTGGTAGACATGCAAGTTTTCCCCTTTGTCCCACCAAAACTGTTTACATTTTACGGTAACGTGTAAGTTAACGTGTATGACGCTCCGGAAGTGTCAAAGTAAATAAACAGACTAAAAAACAGAATCCTGCTAATTGTAATACGATATTTTTCCCTTGAAGTAGTTAGTGTGTGAGATTAGAGGAACAGTCGACAAGGAAAGGCTAAAAGAGGCCGTGTTTCGTTGGATGTGTGGCTTGTCGTCTGGCTCAATGTCTCGTCTCCACCCTCTTGGGGGAGAATATTGTTCTCTGTTCAAACATGTCTTTTACACAGTGACTTGGTTTCATTTGTCAGCTTGTCTTCATGTTTCTGCAGTGCCGTCATGTTTTTATTCTGCTCTGTGTTGTCTCAGAGATATGTTTGGGTATCAGCTTGAGTAAATGTGAACATTGTAGTAAGTGTTTTGAATTTTAAAAACCTTTTATTGCTATTTGCTAACAAACAATATAGGCCATATTTGGCATCATTTTATACAAAGCATTGTGGAAATTAACTGAATAATGTAAAAATGGGTGTCATAACAAGCTTTTTCACTTTAAGTCTGTAGATAATTTGTGTGTTTGGAAGGATAGTATTAAACACAATTCAATGAAAAAGAAATATGCTACAATGTTGTTGCTGGGTCACATATAATAGTGATTCAAAGAACCCAAGTCCTTAAATAAATGTTGTGAAGTTCACTTTGTGGATTGTCACCCTCATCTACAAATATATTAGTAAAATCACCTGCATGTGTTCCAGGGTGAATTAACTTAACGTCATTACATTTGTGTATTGATTCAGGTCATTGTAGTGTCATTACTAGCAACTGAAATGTTCACCATATGGATTGTACGTTAGAAACATTATACCTATGTTTTCACTTTCGAACGAGAACTTCCTCCTTTTAGTACGTGTTTGCCTCCATTGCAGTCTCTGTAGTTTTTAATCACATTGCTGCATAATTTAGAAAAATGCCATTTTATTAGCACATCATGCTGTTCATGGAAATCCCCAGTTCATTCCTATGGGATGTTATGAGGTAGCAACCGTAACCAAGGGTAGAGTCTAACAAAAGTTAATTTGCTTTTGTAGACCAAACAAACACTATTTAGACTCATCCGACATGTTCTGTCAAGTGGTTCGTTGTTTAGCGTATAAATGTTTTAACAACACTCTTGTCTTCTCAGAATTCCTCCATGATGCCTGAGGTACGGGACCTTTCAGACGCCCTGCCAGAGATGCCCATGGACCCGATCACTGGCGTAGGAGTCGTGGCCTCGAGAAACAGAGCTCCCACCGGCTATGATGTGGTGAGTGTCCTATACAGTTATGCAGATGGTGAAGATAGTGGAGAAAGTGCTTAAGGAAGTAAAACTCTTTGTTCCTCCAAAGCATTTGTCAAGAAATGACATCTGTTATTCTAGTTTTTTGGGGGGTTTGGTTTAGTGCCTAGCATGCTGTTTCTACGCGAGACACTTTGCTGTGTTCAAAAACCAAGTGAGTCATAGATTAATATGGGTTTCTCAATGCCGATTACATTTCACATTTACATTAATTAATTTAGCAGACGCTTATTTTTATAAGAGCAACATCAACATTGATGATAATAAAAAGATGTCTTTCTTGAACAGCAAATCCGCATATTAGAATGATTTCTGAAGGATCATGTGACACTGGAGTGATGATGCTGAAAATTCAGCTTTGATCACAGGAATAAATTATATTTTTTACAATATATTCAAAAAAAAAAAAAACAGTTTACTGTATTTTTAATCAAACAATTGCAGCTGGACTGAGCATGAGAGACTTCTTTCAAAAACATGAAAAAAATCTTACTCCAAACTTTTGAACTATATAAAGGATATATAGTTTTTGTACACAATATTTTCTCATAATTCACCCCCAAATTTTGAAACAATGTTAATTAATTTATTGTTGATTTTGGAACTGACACAAGGGCCACTAGCACGGTTAATTTGGGCAAGCATATTGTTATTGTGCGATAATCTGATATTTAACTGATAATTACCGATAGTTGTGGGCGATATGACCAAAGTCTTAAATCACAAAATTAGTAATAACGGTATATAATAAACTTTTGCTTTAAACAAAGTTTCAAAATGTTTGAGAACATTGAAATTTAATAATTCTTATCACCAATTTTAATGTCACAAAAAACAAATACTAGCTTAAGTAAAAAAAAAAAAAAAAAAAAAAAAAAACTCTTAAGGTTACTGAAGACAAGTAAACAGTCAGAAACTAATTACAAGCAATAGGACAAAACTACAATAGAACAAAAACACAAATGAAATAGGCCTGCCTGAAAAACTTCAAGCTCTAGAAATTAGACCTCCATAAATACTACATAAATTAATTAAATGTACAAAAACCAGTGCATAGTCTTCACTGTGTAAATTATATATATTAGGCTGCTGTCACTTTAAAACCGAATGCACTGATCTACAGTAGTCAACATTTGAAGTGGATAAAAAAAAGTTGTCCTATAAGAAAAGACCAGGTATTGTTCAAAATTCATGTATAACTGATGAAAGGTTTTGATCCACTTCAAATGTTGACTCCTGTAATATACTGATACACATGCGCTTTCTTTCTCAACTGTTTACAGTCGCTTAAGACATAATGACTGTTTACAAGGATACTTGCAAAGAGGGACATTTGGAAACATAAGTGTGTATTTGACCGTTCAAGCTTAATAATTCGCCAGAAACTCGGACAGTGCACGTAAATGTGAGAAATGTGAGTGAAACAGACTGCTGTAATATGACATGCCTTGTGTAATTGTTGAAATGTAATACTAGAACGATGTTGAATGTATTTCTCTTTAGAGGTAATATCAACAAAGAGCCCTGTAGACATGCACATAAACCATGTTGATCTCAGTTTGCAGAAAATCCCTTGTCATGGAGGCCACAGTTAACAGGCTGGGAGAAATACGATCTGTATGTGGTTTAAAGGTGTGACGTTTAAAGGCTCACAGCTATGCGGGCGATATCTACGTAATTATACCACCTGATCTATCAAGGGGATCAAGGAGACGTCTTTAAGAATGTGTTTGCGTACAGTGTCAACGTAACGTCCATTTCATTTTGTAAGACTGTTTTCCCAAAACCTTTTGGAAAAATGAAACAGGATCGTCAGGATTAATGTTTACATGTTGCACCTCATGAATACTAGCCTGACATGAACGTCACATAACACCCTAGAAAGTACATTTCTGATCACAGGCCCAGTTTCGGACGTCTTGTGCCGTATTTTTTTTTGTTGCACCAATGCATTTGTGTTTTTTTGAGCAGGAACTCACACATGATCTGGATCTACTTTGGCAACAGAAGACGCAGTGGGGTTGTTGTGTTTCCTTTCGCTGTCCCGGTCGTTGTCGTCACTCCAGCGCAGAGCTTAACAAAGCTTCCTGTGTGGATTGCGAGAGTGTGTGAAAGCAGGGTCTGTTGATAGCACCCATTCCACCCCCAAAACGTCTTCTCAAATGGCAGAATCGCTGTAGTCTACACGCAAAGCATCAGAACTAGAGAGAGAAATCTGTTGTTTCCAACACTAACAGTGAGCTACTTGTCTGTTCAATATCAAACTACAGAAGTCTGCGGTTTGACTCTTGGACAACCCCTAAAATCTGGGCTCTTCAATGACTTCATTGAGTCATTACTTTGTCAGATATCCTTCCAATGTGTCTTTTAATTGGTTCAAATGAATGTAGGCTTTGTTATTTGTCTGTTGTTTACAGAGAATTCTTTCTTTTTTTAATTATAATATCAAACTGCCTTCATCAATTTCAAATTTCCTTTAAAGATGGGCAAAAAAGGGTTTCAATAGCCTATTCATCCAATTTAGTATACATTGGTACAGATGTTATGAATATTATGAGGGTGTTATGCCTGTCTTTTGCATCACCAACGATTAATTTAGCTTATTAATGGTGCTTTCAAAGTAAAGCATTATTATTATTATTGCTCAGTCTTGGGTTTTAAACAAATTGAATGGTTAGCGACTTCTTTTTATGTCTACTGAGAAGTTAGCTGATACTGAGCAGGACAACGACAAAGTTTGGTGCAATTTTACAATTTTATTATAGCAGGAATTAGGAAATACAGAAATAGAGGAAGTACCATTTTAGCTAGCCTTGACTTATTACCTACTGGCCTTGCATTTGCTTCCTCAAAGCAAAGTAGGCCATGGGCAGAGAATTGGAAGATAAAGCGATCTTCAGTCTTCAATGGGGTCTATAAAATGTGAAAACTGTTTTTTTCCCCCCAATTTTTTTCTTTTTCATGCCAAATTATATCATCAATGTGAGTGAAATGTTTGTTTGTGAAAAATCTCAGTATTTGGATTGTCTCTCTTTTGCTTTAATGACATCAGCATTTGTTGAGCTACATGAACAAATGTGATGATCATGTTTTCCAGGTTGATCTGAGATGTTTCATAGAGCATCTTGAGCCTCAATGGAAGCCAGAACTTAAGTTCACATGGTCAATGTCACAAATTTACTTCCATTTCAGTCATCTAGAAATAGTGCAGGAAATTGAAGATTGAATTTTCAAATTCCTAAAACCCTTTAAAATCACAAATTTCAAGTCTCAGACATTTTAATCCCAACATATATCCCTCATACTTCTTTTCTGTGCATTCTCTTATTACAAATATAACTTTCCACTAATAGTATATAATATATTTGGTGTATATATAAGCATGTCCGGCGCTAAGACTTAGAGGGTTAGTTCACTCAAAAATGAAAATGATGTCATTAATGCCTCTCCCTCATGTCGCTCCAAGCCCGTCAGACCTCCGTTCATCTTCAGAACACAGTTTAAGATATTTTAGATTTAGTCCGAGAGCTTTCTGTCCCTCCATTGTAAATGTATGTACGGTATACTGTCCTTGTCCAGAAAGGAAATAAAGACATCATCAAAGTAGTCCATGTGACATCAGTGGGTTAGTTAGAGTGTGTTGAAGCATCGAAAATACATTTCGTTCCAAAAATAACAAAAACTACGACTTTATTCAGCATTGTATTGTCTTCCGGTTCTGTTGTGGATCCGCGTTCAGTGCCGCCGCTGACGTGTGTCTGGTGTGTGTGTGTGTGTGTGTGTGTGTATTCTGGTTCTGTTGTGGATCCGCGTTCAGTGCCGCTGCTGACGTAAGACGCTGCTGACGTGTGTCTGGTGTGTGTGTGTGTGTGTGTGTGTGTGTGTGTGTGTGACCTAAGACGCTGCTGACGTGTGTCTGGTGTGTGTGTGTGTGTGTGTGTGTGTGTGACTGACGTAAGACGCTGCTGACGTGTGTCTGGTGCACCCGAGCTTCGTTTACAGTCTGAGGGAGACGCACGCTGGAAACAAAACAATCTTCACAAACATGTCTAAGGATTTCCACACAGAGGAAGACTTGCATTTTTTTGCCCAGCCATATTTATTTGAACCCAAATACACGGACGCACCAGACACACACACACACACACACACACACACCAGACACATGTCAGCAGCGGCACTGAACGCGAATCCACAACAGAACCAGAATACACACACACACACACACACACCAGACACACGTCAGCAGCGTCTTACGTCAGCAGCGGCACTGAACGCGGATCCACAACAGAACCAGAATACACACACACACACACACACACACACACCAGACACACGTCAGCAGCGTCTTACGTCAGCGGCGTCACTGAACATGGATCCACAACAGAACCAGAATACACACACACACACACACACACACACACCAGACACACGTCAGCAGCGTCTTACGTCAGCGGCGTCACTGAACGTGGATCCACAACAGAACCAGAATACACACACACACACACACCAGACACACGTCAGCAGCGTCTTACGTCAGCGGCGGCACTGAACGCGGATCCACAACAGAACCGGAAGACAATACAATGCTGAATAAAGGCCTAGTTTTTGTTATTTTTGGAGCAAAATGTATTTTCGATGCTTCAACACACTCTAACTAACCCACTGATGTCACATGGACTACTTTGATGATGTCTTTATTTCCTTTCTGGACAAGGACAGTATAGCGTACATACATTTCCAATGGAGAGACAGAAAGCTCTCGGACTAAATCTAAAATATCTTAAACTGTGTTCTGAAGATGAACGGAGGTCTGACGGGCTTGGGACGACATGAGGGCGAGTCATTAATGACATCATTTTCATTTTTGGGTGAACTAACCCTTTAATGCTGCATCACTTCAGACAATGGTCTTACCCTAACACTTGTGTGACATTTACCCACTCATTGTTCAGTCGTGTTTGTCGAGTGGCTTGTGGGAAGCCAGCTGCTGTGGCACGACTGATGGGTGGCTGTTTGTGTGGGCAGCTCATGCTGTTTATTGAGCAAGCATGCATGTTGACTGCTTTATGTTATATGTTTGTCTCTGTAAAGCTGCTTTGAAGCAATCCATTGTTAAAAGCGCTATATAAATGAAGATGACTTGACTTGACTGCTTTTGAGATGGACTACACTGTTAGCTCTAACCATCTCCATGTGGTCCATACAAGCTGAATGCTTTTTTATTGGCAGAACTTCTCAAAAGAACTTCTTTAAAGGCCGTTCTGATATGTTGCATCTTTTTATATTTATCCTCCTAAAATCATCACCACTAAAGGAACATCTAGATACTCCCTAATCAACCTTACTAATCGACTAGTTTGTTGTACATCTAGGCAACTTCTAGAAAACAATTTTGACTCTTCCTAATCTGTTGTCTTTATATTTCGGGGTAGAAATTTCCCAGAATCCCTTGAGAAGCTAATTAAAGTCTGTTTTAAATTACAACCCTAGTTTAGAATGCTAAATTAGGAACTCGTTTGAACTAAATCAGGCCTTTTTTCTGATGGATTATTAATGTGAATAAATATTTTGTCATAGATTGGCTCATGTCTGTCGTACTGAATACATTTTAAGAACAGAATCAAACAAGTAACCTTCTGCAAATGGAAAAAAAAAACTAATTTTATTATAATGCATAATCCAATCACTTTTTCTTTTCATTCCTTTTAGGTTGCACAAACCACAGATGGGATTGATGCAGACTTATGGAAAGATGGCCTGTTCAAATCCAAGGTGACCCGCTATCTGTGCTTCACCAGAGCATTCTCCAAAGAGAACGTGAGTTCTTTATTAGATCATTTATTTTAATTATGGTAACATTTTACAAATATTTCTAATTTGTTAAAGTCGGCATGAAACGGACGTGGCAATCGACTGTTCTTCCCTATTGTGAAGTATATCTGAGTGAAACGGCTTCTCAAACAAGAGAAACTGTTGGGTGGTGGGACTTTATTTTGTCCCGGGGAATTGATTGGGTAATTGGATTGTTGTGGTTCGTTATTGGTCGAACTTATGTGACAGGTTGTCCCGCCCTCGCGCCAGTAAACACACGTTATTAGAGAAGAGAAATATGTAATGCCTAACAACACTTAATTTACAATATAGCACAACCAATTTGCTTAAACATTCTTCAGGGTGGCCGCGGGTCCTTAAAATGTCTTAAATAAACTTTTCCTAATAAAAGGCCTTAAAAAGTATTAATGTCTTAAATTCAGATTCGATGGACCTTAAATATTTCTGGTCACATTACCGCTAAAATTTCTCCAGTCTGACGGACCCAATGTCGGTCAAATAACCAGTGAAGCATCGAATCGCAAGAATGATTCAGATTTTATTACATAAACAGCGATTGATAATGATAATGTATTTCTGGTAGCGCTGTTGAGACTCGCCCGTCTCTGTGAGAAATCAAAACAAACGAGCATACGAGCATAACAGCACACATAATAAAAATCACAGAAGAAACATACTGAGGTAAAAATTCAAAATGTTGAGTTTTTTTATTTACAAAAGATATAGTTAAATAACATAACATTACGGGAGCTATTTTGCTGAATATTCTCACGATTGCAAATGTAACATTGATTTTAGTTTAATAAACAAGTAGTTAATATTAAATTACTTCACTGACTTAGGTTAAACATTAAATATTACATATACGTATGTAATATAATGTGTATTTCCATCACAGGTTTGGTCTTAAATTTCATTCAAAGTGGCATTAAAAAGGTCTTACAAAGTCTTAAATTTAACTTGTTTATATCTGTAGACATCCTGTTCTTTAGTACTGAGCCACTTTAGTTTAAAGGCTCTTGAACTTTTTAAGTATCCAGAGCATGTTCATGATGGAGTGTTTATATAATGTTATATCTTGTTAGAGTTGAAATGATCTCTGTAATGTGTCACAGAATCTCTTCCATTTGTTTTTTAGATTATTTCTTTTTGTTCATGAAAACAAAGCTGCTTCTTCTTCTTCCTTCTGTCCCTGCGGGGTTTAGTCTCAGGCAAACCAAAGCGGAAAGAGCTTTAAAATAATGTTTGTGGTTTTACTTTTTTTTCCTGCTTTTAAATTACTTCTGTTTTTGGTACAAGAAACCTCGATTACATTACTATTATTTGTTTGACTTTATTGTCTGTTAAGATTTACTGGACAGAAATTCATCTTTGACACAAGACCTAAAACAAATGATTGAGCACTCATACATGAATAAAACAAATTAATACAACATATACATATGATATTATTATGATGATGATTCTTCAAATATTGTATGCTTATGTGTTAGAAATAATAATAAATCCCAAAGCATGCAACCAAGGACATGGCTAGAGATGTGGTCTATTGACATTCTCCCGTATGTTCTTCCTGTATCTCTCCACAGAGTCATTTAGGAAATGTGCTCGTAGACATGAAGCTCATCGACATCAAGGACACGCTGCCTGTGGGATTCATTCCCATTCAGGAAACCGTGGACACACGTAAGATGTTCCTCTTGTCCATTTACAACAGCTATTTCAGCCAGATCACAACTGATGCATCTTCAAAACCATATTTTCTAATTGATATGCATAGCATCCTAGGGTGGATTTGACGTTGAAATATGAATACTTTGAAGTCTTTTTCAGAATGCAAAAATGTGAAATCGCGCTTGCATAACTCGCTGCGTTTGTGTTCACATACTTGCGGTTTGCATATTTCAAGTTCAAAGGGTTAGTTCACCCCAAAATGAAAACTCTGTCAGTAATTACTCTCCCTCATGTTGTTTCAACTCCGTAAGACTTTCGTTCATCTTCAGAACACAAATGAAGATATTTTTGATTAAATCTGAGAGCTGGATCACTCCTCCATAGGCTTCTAAGGGATCGAAACTGGCCAGCCCAGAAAAGTTATGAAAGACATCGTTAAAATAGTCCAAGTGACTACAGTGGCTCAACCTTAAGTTTATCAAGCGACGAGAATACTTTTTGTGCGCAAAAAACTAACAAAAATAATGACTTTATTCAACTATTCGTTTTCTTCTCTGTGGGCCTCGAGATTTCACGTAGTGTAACAGCGCAGCGCTTCTGGGTTGTACGTCACACGTAGGCTCACTATTGGCCGACGCTGGTCGTGTGTGACGTTCAACACCGAAGCACTCCGCTGTTACACTATGTGAATCTCGAGGCCCACAGAGAAGGAAATGAATAGTTGAATAAAGTCATTATTTTTGTTTGTTTTTTGTGCACAAAAAGTATTCTCGTCGCCAGGGCCGGCTCTAGCCCTTTGGTTGCCCCAGGCAACCCCCCCCCCTAAAAATACTTACAAATGAAAAGTATTTATTAAACTTAACAAAAATGCTCTTATAGTCACTCCAAAACTTCAACAAGCAAATTATGACTTGAAGGATCAACTGTAATAAATTGTTCATACAAAGAACGTTCAATGATATTTCTATTATCCTACATAGTTGCATTGAACAAATACATTTTGTCTGACCATGTAACTTGTAGTATATAAATTACAATTACTACCACCACTACTATTATTACTATTACATCCATTAGTCTGCTACAAGGCTAAGGGGGTTTCGGGGGTATGCCCCCCGTAAGAAAATGTTGTGCCCAAAAAGCACGTCGGCCCACCGGGAATCTCCCGGTAGTCCCAATGGCCAGCATGCCTGTGCACAATACTAAGTTAATTTATTTCGTTTGACACCTTAATGGCTGAGATGAGAAGACTTACCTCTATACTGGGCTTTCTTTTTATCTAGATGCTTTCTCCGTTTTCGTCCCTGTGCACCAGAGGGTTTCGATCAACGCGCCAGCAGCTGAGCACTTGCCTAACGTAACGTAACGTAAAACCCCCCCACCCCCCGTTAGGAAATGATCGACAATAATCATCAATTCAATCTAATAATCAGGTTGACAAGGAATTAAACATGTGGCTGAGGGGGCGCCTTAGGATGATCATGTTTAATAAACATGTTTTTGTTTCGCTTGTCATTCTAATTATGTGATTAATGGGAAGTAGGCCAAGGACGACACTAGAGTGCGCCCGCGCCCCCAGCAAATTTGTCGCCCTAGGCAATCGCCTAGTTCGCCTATAGCAATCGCCGGCCCTGCTCGTCGCTTGATAAACTTAACTGTAAAGCCACTGTAGTCACTCGGACTATTTTAACGATGTCTTTAATAACTTTCTGGGCCGGCAAGTTTCAATCCCTTAGAAGCCTATGGAGGAGTGAACCAGCTCTCAGATTTAATCAAAAATATCTTAATTTGTGTTCTGAAGATGAACGAAAGTCTTACGGGGTTGAACAACATGAGGGCGAGTAATTACTGACAGTATTTTCATTTTGGGGTGAACTAACCCTTTAAAGTCCTAAATGTAATAATTTCATACTCTCCCTGAAATCACCATATATGTTTGCACAGACACTCAAGATATGAAACCGTTATTGAAGCTTAAATAAACCAGTGACACTCCAGACCAGAGTTAAAGAGATGTTTGCTTTTAGACTTGCGGTAGAGCTGAACCTCCATTGTGGATTTAGTATCTCGTGTTAAATAATTAATCGATTGTGTGAAATGATCCTCTTTCATTTCCAGCGCTGACCTCGTTCTGTCTATTTTCTCTTTCTGTTGTTAACTCCATCTCCCTTTCACTTTCTTTAACATGTCCTGTTCTTCTCTCTCTCTCTCTCTCTCCAGAGGAGCCAGCGTTCAGGAAGAGGAGGTTATGTATTAAGTTCATCCCGAGAGACTCCACCGAAGCTGCCATCTGTGACATCCGTATCTTAGGACGCTCTAAACAGGCGCCGCCACAGTATACGTTCATAGGGTCAGTTACTCTACACAAGAACTTGTGACCTAGACTGACTTCCTGATATGTTTAAAAGACAGTTCGGAAGTATTCAGTGAGAAAATGAATAGTATTCTGCTGGTGGGCAATGTGAAATTGAACAGCATTAGGGAACATAAGCGTGACCTCACAGCTTTATATTTGGTGAGTTAAGATTTCAGAAAACCCCATGGCATTTTTTAATGAATTTAAATGTTTTAGTGTGTGTAGATAAATATTGCTGGTATATTTATTATATGTACTTTATTTAATAATAATGATAATAGATTAGAATAATAATTTGTTCATGTAAATAGTTTCATGTAAATATTTTTCTTCCATGAATAAAGTCAACATATTTAAATTTTTAATAATACATGTGTATATAATATATATATTAATATAATACAATTCTGTATTTATTATATGAATATTGTGATATATTAATAATATTCTAACAATCTTTTTTAAAATGTTTTTTACTTCTGGTAAAAATCTATAATCTAATTAACTTTTGGTTCCTCTGTGGAAAAAATAATTGTTTTAAAAAACTTTTTTTTTCTTCTCTTAAAACATGCAAGTGTCCCGTTATCATTCCAGTCTCTGATAATATATATATATAATTATTAGAGCAATATTCAACATCTTTAATATATCATAAGGCTGAAGCCTATTAAGACACCATTGTTTTTAAGTATTTTTCGGCCTGGGGTATCTGGAGATCTCTGGCTGTACTTTGAGATCTCCAAAGTGCTTTCTGTCTTTGTTGATGTATGTGTTCCTGGATCACAAAACCAGTCATAAGTCGCACGGGTATATTTGTGGCAATAGCCAACTATACATAGAATGGGTAAAAATTATCGATTTTTTTTTTATGCCAAAAGTCATTAGGATATTAAGTAGTATATTTTGTAAATTTCCTACCTTAAATATATAAAATATTTATTTTTGTGAGTGAATGCTGCACAGTCGCAAACAAAAATGGACAACTTTAAAGGTGATTTTCTCAATGTTTCTTTTTTTTAGCACCGTCACATTCCAGATTTACAAATAGTTGTATCTCGGCCAAATATTGTCCTCTCCTAACAAACCATACATCAATGGAACATGTATTTATGCAGCTTTCAGTAGATGTATAAATCTCAATTTTAAAAAATGTACCCATGTGACTGGTTTTGTGGTCAAGGGTCACATATTCTTATTAATCTGTGTTTTGTGTTTCTGAGTATTTAATTTATCCTGAGTAAATCATTTAAAGTTTGGTGAATTCTGTATTTCCTCTTAGAGAGCTGAACAATATGGGGATCTGGTACCGGATGGGAAAGGTGCCACGGACCCAGGACTCTTCACCTGTACAGAACAACTCCTCCACCAACACCACCAATAACATCCAGACTGTCACCAACAACTCCACTCCAGCGCCAGTCATGCCCAAGTACGTGTTGGTGAAGTGTGAACCGCGTTCGTAGCAACAGCTGCAGAATAGAAAGAGAGAGAATGAGACAAACTGAGAGGAGGAAGAGAAACAAGGAATGGAAAAACACTTTAATTAGCAGATGCAGAAAAGCATTCTTTAGATTCTGGAGTAAACGAGCTTGTGGTTTTTCAGGAAATTCCATAGTAGTTATAGTATATCCCATTTATATACAGATTTTTTCAAGAATCTTTGATGAATAGAAAGTTCAAAGATCCACATTTATTTGAAATAGAAATCTTTTTTACATTATAAATGTCTTTACTGTCACTTTTGATCAAACAGTACTAATCAAATTAAGAAAAAGCGTGCTGTTTTCCATGAGATAACTGGACTAATGAAATGTTTAAGAGTGCTTTCACGTGCTATTCTTGTGTAAAATGTGTATGTTTACGGGCTTGTTTGTGTCTCAGGGTTTTGTACGCCCCGGAGCTTTTTCTGACCCAAATGGGAAGTGTCTGTTCCAGCTGTTTCCCTCTCATGGTTTCCTCTCTGTCTGTCTGCTCTCTTGATACGGTCTGCCTGTGATCCTATTATATATAACAGGATACAACTGCAGTTAAGTCACATAACCAAAAATGCATCACAATAAGGGAGTGACCGTCTCTGACTGGTCCCTGAACGCACGTCTGGGAACCCACGTCATTATTTACATATCGAAATCTTAGAGGTGGAAATGGTCATGTAAAACTGAATTTGATGCATGGACCCTTGACTAAGATAAGTGAACACTTAAATAACAACACTCTCGTTCCTGTTATAAGGGAAAGATTATAATGATAAATTCAGTCACTTTAATTAAAGTCAGTTATCTTTACCACATTACAAAGGGAGAGTATCAGTGGTTTAACACAACTAAATTCTGTTTATATCCACCTTTTCCCTATGCCCATTGAGGTTTTGCAGGAATTATGGGAGTAACTTTCATGTAAACAGTCAGCGAAAGGTTCGCTCTATGAACGCAGTAATAAGCATTTTCAAAAACTGAGATCAATGAGATGACATTATTCTACTCACCCTTCACCCATTGAACATTTAAAAGGACATTTAAAAGTATAAAAGCATTAAAAAATGACTACAACAGACCATGAATAACCCCAAAAGTTCGATTATTTCCACAGCAATATTTAGGGTGTGTTAAATATCACTACAGTAATACATGTCTGTATTATGTAACATTAGTTGCCTTAATCAAAAATGTTAAAGGGTTCATATAATGCCATTTTTGTACAAGCTAGTATGATTCTTTAGGGTCTAAATTAAAAGTTTGTAATATACTTTAATTAAAAATTCTCATTAGTATTGTAAGAAAACACTTATTTTACCTGGTCAAAAACAGCTCTGTTTTCAGCACGCCGTTTCAGTGTATATGACTTTAAATGATAATGAGCTTTGCTCACCCCGCCTCTCTGTTCTGTGTACACCGTTTGTAACACAATAACCATAACGCGTTGTTCATTATAAACGTGGGATTATGAATTATATTGAGAACATCATACATAGAAAACATGCCGTAATGTACCCTGACTGAGTGTAAACCTTAGACGCATTCATCGTGAAGCGTGCAGCTAGCGATTTGCAAAGATTAATATAAATATTAATATAAAGTTTAATAAAACGTTACACTCACTTCAGTTGTTCTAGAGGTTCAGCAGGAACACGAATATCTGGTACCGATCCTTTATTCAGGAGTAGCTTCTTAGCAAAACCAGCTTTATACTGACCCTCGTTTATAAAGCAGTCTGCTGAGAAATGATTCGCGCAAACATGAGAGCATTGACGTTGCTCTGGGGAATATTCCCTTCGAAAACAAACTCAGCCACTGCGTCTTCAGCGGTTCGGATTTAGGAACATTAAAATGACTGCTGTGTTCGTTATTACACCCAAGAACAGAACACCACAATCGCTTAGACGCCATTCTGCTCATAGACAGCTCCAGCATATCAACAATGAGCGCGCCGGTCCGCGCAGACTATGATTGACAGCTGGCTCACGAGCGAGGGCGGGTCTGTGTTGAAACGGTCCTGTCAATCAACAATCGTGGGAGGGGCTTCCCGACCGTGTGACGTCACGAAATCGAACGGCTTGATTTGAGGCAGGGGAAAACATATATGGAGATTAAAACAAAAACACTGGATGGATTTTTATAATTATATGATGTTTGTGTACAGGCACTGCCAACACACATTTCAGTTCAATCAACTTGTAAAAGTGCATGTACCATGCACTTGACCCCTTTAAATAACTGGAACACTGAGTGATATTATTTCAAAGCGATTTCCATCATTTGACAGATAATAAATATTGTGTTTACTTGCTGTAGAAACATTGCAGTAAACACTGCATACATGTGAAAACAAACCTGGAAAGAGACGTGAGGATTTGGGGAATAAACGAGAGATTCTTAGTGCATTCCAGTGATTTATTCATGGGATATTGTAAATTAAATCAAGAGAGGAGATCACAAATGCAGAGAATATGTTTGAATTTTTCATACTGTTACAGCAGAATACAAAGGAAGAAGAAGGAAAGAATATAATCAGGAGGAAAATAATGCAGCGACTGAAAAAAGCTTGTTATACCAAACGTTGACGGATGAGGATTATTTGTAGTGCAACCTTATGATTTGTTTCAGTCTTTTCGAGTGGAACTTCCCCGAATCGGAAGTGCCTCCCATAATCTAAATCACAGAAGGCTTGTTGGGAAAAAAGTGGGTAGATTTGTTTGTTTTGTCATGATTTGGTATTAAGTGTGGAGTTTCCCTTACAGCTGCCAGCAGAACACCTACACACTGAACACATCAACAGAGCAGAAGTCATGTGTGCGGTGGTTTAGTCATGTTATAAGTGTTTAATGGTGGGCGTTGCACATGAGACCTACAGCATTCTCCTGTTATTAAGTGGATCTGTAGTAAATGCACAGCTTTATCTCTGAACGTGTGCTGGCAGCAGGGATCATGTTACTGGAGCAAATGCTTATGTTTCATCCTGAAAAATACATTTTTCTAATGCGTAATGTGTGTGAACACTGAATTGATTCCTCTTTCACATCTCTATGTGCTTGAACGGACAAGGCAAGTCTTGGCAAGAATTCATGTTAGCATAGTCAGTTATGTCCAAGTGAACAGTTGAGAAAGAAATCGGATGTATCATTTTATTGGATCCGTGCATTCGCTCTTAAAGTGAAAGCAGCCTATAAATATCTGCTGCTGTCTGAATTTTTGTTTTCTTGCTGATCTGAAAAATAATGCAATCCATGACTCAAAATCCGTAATATGATCTGAACCGTGAGTTTTGTGATTTATTGAATCACTAACTATAATAGTATATATTGCTAAAATACCACTGATTCTGCGTTCAAAAACAGCTCTATGTAGCGCAACAGAATGTTTTATTAAAAAGCAGTAGTATTTTTAACTTGTCTCGTCATTGGGCGTTTTCACAGCTGGCGCATTTGTTTTGGAAACTGGTGCGTTTCCTCCCTCAGCCGGTTCGTTTAGGCATATATATCGCGCTCAGATCCGCACCTACACAATTGCTCCGAGATCGGCTGAACGAGATGCTCTCGGCCAGATTGAAAACGAACCATTTCGGTTGAGGTGAGAGAGCAATCCAACCCAACGGACCAACAACCCAAGCGCTATCATAATTCATAACGGGAAATGTGTTCTATAAAAAGCAGCAGTGTCTACATCTGCTACATCTACGCCTCTTCATCTGTGTATTTACTTTTCTCAGTGCATTGAAAGAATGCTGTCCCAACGAAGCCTTGATTCCCACTCTAACTGCATTAGAAGTGATGTATATGTCATTTGAAATGTAATTAAATATGTATAATTTATCAGTCAGAGCGGGAATCAAGTAGGTGTTGGCGTGTCACAATAGTGAATCTTGATGAATGACGCAGAGGAACGTTAACAGGTGAAGTCTGACCAATAAGAGGACAGATTTACTCACATGTGACTTGCATAAACGCACGTTAGTACGCTTTGAAGTGTTGCCTTGTGAAAGCGAAACAATCCATGAAGAAAATGCAACTTTTTAACAAATAAAGCCCCCGTCTCAGAACAAATCAAATGATTTACAGGTCTGAAAACGCCCTTAAAAACAACACCCATGGCGAGATGTGCACAAGACATTTCTCTGAGAGGGGTTTCTAACAGCTTATTTAAAGATTCGCCACTAAAAACATAAATTCTTAAAGCACAACTGCTGAAAATATCCTTAAAAAGCAAGAAATAAATTATAGACAAAATGTACTGAAATGGTCTAGCATCATCCAGCAAACAGTTTGTTTTATTAGGAGTTTGTTTTATTTGTTAAATTATCACAATTTGCATGACCGAATTACGGATGCAACCTTCAGTCCACTCAGTCTTCATCAAGGTTGCCAGTCAGATGAAAGATTGGCAAGAGTATGATTTAAAAAAAATAATTTTACAGCTGATGAGACGCAAACAACCCTGATAATTTTGAGGTTGGAAGAAGATATGTTGAATACTTGTTTGATTAAGTCTTCTGTTTCGGTTTGTCCATAGGCACATATCCATGACCCTGCCGGCATGTTTCAGGAAAAGCACAACCAGACCAGACTTTGAACACCAGAACTCCAACCTCTATGCCATCTCTGGTACCAGAACCGCACAAAACACAGCTGACCCAAACTGAACACCCTCACAACATCTCCAATATCCCATCAGTGCAAACTAGAAGAGAGGAACACCAAAGAGACAAATGTTCCTAGAGCTCCACATGCTTTTACAAATTAAATGAATCATTAATTGATTCTAAAGTAGTACAAATAATCAGTAGTGGAGTTTACTCTGTAAGTTTACTCTTTCTAACTAAAAAAAAGTATCGGCTACATCATGATATTATATACAGGTGAAACTCGAAAAATTAGAATATCGTGCAAAAGTTAATTTATTTCAGTAATCCAACTTAAAAGGTGAAACTAATATATTATATAGACTCATTACATGCAAAGTGAATTATTTGCTATAATTGTGATGATTATGGCTTACAGCTTATGAAAACCCCAAATTCAAAATTAGAATATTGTGAAAAGGTTTTCATATCTGTAAGCCATAATCATCACAATTATAACAAATAAAGGCTTGAAATATCTCACTTTGCATGTAATGAGTCCATATAATATATATTAGTTTCACCTTTTAAGTTGAATTACTGAAAAAAATGAACTTTTGCACGATATTCAAATTTTTCGAGTTTCACTTGTACACACTGTGTAAACACCTAGCGTTCAGAAGACTGGTAAGAAGAAAGGTAGTGTATTATTATATATCAGATGTAATGTGCAGTATAATCTGCTGACTGCTTGAGTTGAGTCATGAGCACCTCACATTTGAGATGAAGGTCAGTGAAAAAGGGCTCGGTTAAATCTGCATGTAATAATCCTGTCTGAGATCCCATCAGCACTCTCAGTGTCCGTGTGGATTCATGACGGCTGTCATTAGAGATGTAATAAACCCTTCTCGAGGTGGAATCTGTCTAACTCTACCAGACGGTGTTCAGTGAGGACTCACAATATCTCTCTGTTCTGAGCTCTCGTTCATTACCGCACACGTTCGTGAAGAACAATTATGTCTCCGCAATGATTGAGTTTATTTATATTTATATTTAGCAGATGCTTTTATCCCAAACAACTTACAAATAATTAGGCAATTTGTAGTAATTTTGTTGACTTGTCATTAGGCCTTTCGCGATTATTGATTAATCATCTAATTGTGGTAAATCAATCTAATCGTAATTGAGATATCTGCGATAATTGTGCAGTTTAAATTTCATTTATCACATTCATAAATCACATTTTGCCAAAGAATTTTGAAGAAAAAAAAAGAAATGGCAAAAGGTCTTCCTTCATACATAATGAATCTTTGTTGGTTTAATCAGACTATATTATATTATATTATATTATATTATATTATATTATATTATATTATATTATATTATATTATATTATATTATATTATATTATATTATATTTAGGGCTGTCAAATGATTAATCACGATTAATCACATCCAAAATAAAAGTTTTTTTTTTACATAATATATGTGGGTGCACTGTGTATAATTATTTTGTATATATATAAATACACACACATGCATGTATATTTAAGAAAAAAATATTATTTATATATAAAATATTTATATATAATATAAATTATATATAAATCTATATACAGTATATACATGCAAATATTTCTTAAATATATACAAGCATGTGTGTGTATTTATATATATATAATAATTATACACAGTGCACCCACATATATTATGTAAAAAAAACTTTTATTTTGGATGTGATTAATCACGATTAATCATTTGACAGCCCTAATTATATTATATTATATTATACTTAGCAACTGGGCAACGATTAATCGCATCCAAAATAAAAGTTTGTGTTTACATAATATATGTGTGTGTAGTGTGTATAATTATTTTGTATATATAAATACACACACATGCATGTATATATTTAAGAAATATTTGCATGTATATACTTTATATATATATATATATATATATATATATTAATACATAATTAATATTATATATAAATATAAATATTTGATATATTAATCAACACATTTTTCTTAAATATATACATGCATGTGTGTGTATTTATATATACAAAATAATTACACACACTACACACACATATATTATGTAAAGACAAACTTTTATTTTGGATGCGATTAATCGTTGCCCTGCCCTATATTATATTATATTATATTATATTATATTATATTATATTATATTATATTATATTATATTATATTATATTATATTATATTATATTATTAATATTCTCCCACGATTCTGAATAGACAACTACACAAAATTAATTTGAATTACAATTTTTGTTTTAAATGACTCTCATAAAGACTTCACTAGTTTCATAACTGGATGAATCAGCGTTTATGACAAATACATTTGCATCGCTTGTCTCCACCTACTGGTGTAACGATGTCATTGGTACAATCTTTATTTGAAGCATAAAGTTGCTTTCAAAAGGTGATTTGCTCGATCGCTACTGTAGACATCAGTGTTTATATCCGAACTATAATCTTTTATCCCAGTACTTCTGTGATCATTTGAATTATTATAACAAAAATAATGATACTGTGTGGTTGATTTTATATTTACACATGATAATTGCTCTCTCTGGATCAACGACAGCGCCAACACAGATCTCAATGTTGGCTGTGATCGCGATCTTTAAACGACTAATCGTGCTGCTCTATATCATATTATTAATGTATTCATTTTCACAGCAGTTAGAGTAAATTATGTGGGTTTATTGTGTTATCATTTTTATTAATATATATGATTCCAAGCATCAGAATAACTTATTAGGCTTACACTGACAGAATTGAATCATTAATTGAATTTTATTTGTTTAATAATGATAAAAATAAACATGATTTGGCTACTTTTCATAGCCATTAGAATTTTATTTTGTAGAGTGATTTATTAACATTTTGCTGATTTTTGTGCTGGACACATTCTAGGTAACTCTAGTTAATTGTGATCTCTTGACTTCTCAGCTATGGATGGAGTGCCTTTCATGATCTCGGAGAAGTTTGCGTGTGCCTCCAGTGATGTGAGTCTGCTTTCCACTCTTCAACAGTCACATCTATATCTGTACAGCCTACAGACTAAACAAAATACTTCAAAATACTCTCAAAGGATAAAATGCCATTTGGCAGTAGAGAATAATGTGTTCTAGGTAACTGGTACAAGAGCTTATCTGGACATTGAGGAGAACTGTGTGTCTGTATTTCAGTTGCAGCAGGTCGATCTAATGGGCATCAGAATCAAATCACTCGCAGAGATCGAGAAAGAGGTGAGGATCTGTTGAGTTTCAACCATGACAATATAGGGTCCTTTTCCCCCCATTTAAATGCCAAAAAATGCTATATATATATGTGTGTATATATGTGTGTGTGTGTGTGTGTATATATGTGCGTGTGTATATATGTGTGTGGGTATATACACTCACCGGCCACTTTATTAGGTACCCCATGCTAGTAACGGGTTGGACCCCCTTTTGCCTTCAGAACTGCCTCAATTCTTCGTGGCATAGATTCAACAAGGTGCTGGAAGCATTCCTCAGGGAGTTTGGTCCATATTGACATGATGGCATCACACAGTTGCCGCAGATTTGTCGGCTGCACATCCATGATGCGAATCTCCCGTTCCACCACATCCCAAAGATGCTCTATTGGGTTGAGATCTGGTGACTGTGGAGGCCATTTTAGTACAGTGAACTCATTGTCATGTTCAAGAAACCAATTTGAAATGATTAGAGCTTTGTGACATGGTGGAAGTAGCCATCAGAGGATGGGTACATGGTGGCCATAAAGGGATGGACATGGTCAGAAACAATGCTCAGGTAGGCCGTGGCATTTAAACGATGCCCAATTGGCACTAAGGGGCCTAAAGTGTGCCAGGAAAACATCCCCCACACCATTACACCACCACCACCACCAGCCTGCACAGTGGTAACAAGGCATGATGGTTCCATGTTCTCATTCTGTTTACGCCAAATTCTGACTCTAACATCTGAATGTCTCAACAGAAATCGAGACTCATCAGACCAGGCAACATTTTTCCAGTCTTCAACTGTTCAATTTTGGTGAGCTCTTGCAAATTGTAGCCTCTTTTTCTTATTTGTAGTGGAGATGAGTGGTACCCGGTGGAGTCTTCTGCTGTTGTAGCCCATCCGCCTCAAGGTTGTGCGTGTTGTGGCTTCACAAATGCTTTGCTGCATACCTCGGTTGTAACGAGTGGTTATTTCAGTCACTGTTGCCCTTCTATCAGCTCGAACCAGTCTGGCCATTCTCCTCTGACCTCTGGCATCAACAAGGCATTTCCGCCCACAGAACTGCCGCTCACTGGATGTTTTTTCTTTTTCGGACCATTCTCTGTAAACCCTAGAGATGGTTGTGTGTGAAAATCCCAGTAGATTAGCAGTTTCTGAAATACTCAGACCAGCCCTTCTGGCACCAACAATCATGCCACGTTCAAAGTCACTCAAATCACCTTTCTTCCCCATACTGATGCTCGGTTTGAACTGCAGGAGATTGTCTTGACCATGTCTACATGCCTAAATGCACTGAGTTGCCGCCATGTGATTGGCTGCTTAGAAATTAAGTGTTAACGAGCAGTTGGACAGGTGTACCTAATAAAGTGGCCGGTGAGTGTATATATATATATATTATATATATATATATATATATATATATGTGTGTGTGTGTTTTATATATATATATATATATGTGTGTGTGTGTGTGTGTGTGTGTGTGTGTATATATATATATATATATATATACAGGGTGCGATTTGTGAAAAAAACAGAGGGGGGGATGTTTTGAAAAAGTTTTATTCATAAAAATAAATCATGAGAACATGAACTTCATCACTGCATTTGCAGGAATTGTAAAATCTTTTTTCTTATTAACTCATGAAGTAGCCTAACGCAATATGTTTTACTCTAATAGCTTATATACAGTGTTGTGTGTAACGTGTTACAAAGTAACGCGTTACAGTAACGTAACTACTTTTTCGGATAAAAAGTAGTGTAACGCGCTACTACTGAAAATTTGGTAACGAAACGTAGTTCCTTTTTCAATTCGGCGCAACGTTACTTTCCCCAGGGACAGATTATCTGTCCCTGGGATTTGACAGCGATCTCCGTCATTTGATAGATTTGACCGCGATCGCCATCTCCGTAGTGAACGCCCCAGAGAGAAATGCACATAATGGATTACATAATCAGAGAGTAGGCAGGCTAGCCTATTTCCTTTCGTTTTGAATTGTTTCTTTAAAGACATTTCAAGTTTAAATTCTATACGTTGAGTTTCGGTTAATTTATGATGAGATGCTCCAGTTCACGTGCAATGCAAGTGACCACGCCGGCGTTTCCATGATTATATTGTCCCCTTTATTTGCTTATTAAATCCAGGCATTTGGTTGATAAAAAATTGATTAAAATTAAGATACAATTTATACAAAACGAAATTCGCTTTAAAGAAAGGCTTTCTTCAAAACAAAACTTAATGAAGTGGTCAAAATCATGTCTGATTGACTCAATGTCTCCCGATATATTGCGCATCCATCTTACTCGCGCTGTTCACTTTTCATAATCAGCATAGATGGAAGAAAATAACATTATAATATTTAAACAAATATGAAACTAAATGCGCTTATTTAATGGCTACAACACGTAGGCTATAGTAGGCCTACAGACTCTCTATTTGTATATTGCTGCACAAGCACATTCATTTAATTCTGAATTTTGCACACATAAGTTGAAAGGCATTTGTTTACGTGCATAGTAAAACATATATGCAACATTTATCAGGTTCACGGATAATTGTGCGTGCATTTATTAATCATTATGATACTAAAACCATAATAAAGTAGGCTATAGGGAATGCGGAGGTACGTCACGCCGTGTTGCATTATGGGACGTGGGCGCCATCTTTACAGGCACGATCTCTGTTTACCTTCGGTATAATAGTGGGTGTTTGGCTAAAACGAGGTAAAATTGAAGAAGAACGGAAGAAATGGAGATGTTTAAAGAAAAAGACAAGGGACCCTACCGGGATAAACTAAATGCCACTGCCAAAAAACGTTATTTGGACAAACTATCCGCGATAAACAACGTTGATACATCTGATTTAGTTTTGGTGTTCAAAGCCTATGCTAAGTTGATTACTATTGTACATAAAGTTCAAGCTATTTTACCTGAAAAGCAGCTCTCATAGTTTGTTAGCTTGCTATTTTCAGCATATGTTAAGTTTTCATAGGTTGTGCAAGAAATTTACATTACTTTAT
>NW_026607255.1:255000-290000 GCF_029890125.1 Rhinichthys klamathensis goyatoka | reverse complement strand
TGACTTTTATTATGTATGATTTCAAATCTGAAATTAACCACAAATCTGACCTTCTCTTTTTATTGTTCTTCGCTGTGGAAGTCGATAGCTTCAGACCTTCAAACCTGGTTTTCCAGGCGTCTGTCAAGCCTGTTTTCACACCGAAGGCCACTAATCTGTCTGGAAAACTCCCATGTTCATATCTAAATAAAATCAGAACCAAAATTATAGTTTAACAACATCATATCTGAATTACATGCTGATGTTGATTGAGATTTCTTCAGTCATTCAGGCATTTATTTAACAGATAAATAAGGCCCTATATGAATGCATGCAGCGTTATCTAATTTTTCAACATTAAAATGAGGATTTAATTTGCTATTTCATAGTACTCTTTGATTTAATTATTTAATGATTTTATATGAAGACTAATTTAAATGTTTAGGAATGTAGCTAGTATGTTGCCCCGGTTTTTTTAATGTTTTTTTTTTTTTTGGGAATAGTTGAGTGTGTTTTGCAAGTTTGGTCATGCAAACAAATACAATAAAAGATGTTGAGTTACTGCACTGCGTAAATAAACTCCTGTTCACGATTTTATAAACCATATCATCAAATCATTGTTTTGCCTCTAGATGAACCTGCTGTGTGCATTTGTCATTGTTGTATAAATGTGAATGCCAGTGTTGACTGCTGGTTGAATTTTGTGCTTTATTACTCTATAAAAATACCGTAAACTCTTCATGCATTTCTTATCAACACAGAAACAGAAAGATTGAAAGCTCTTAGGTTAGTGAGTACTGCAATGAGTTTGATTTTGATCTGACTCTATGTGATGGTTACTTTTAGATATTTGTGCATAGTGGCACATCTTACCCCTATGTGTGCAGATGTAATAGTAATACTTGTTTACGGGAACGTTGCCTCTGTTTTGGGTTGACAAACGCTCCGAGCTTCCTGTGGCCGTTTGACAAGTCACTTTATTTAGATCCAACATGCGCACAAAACCACAGGGAAACTTTCAAGACTTCAAGCATAAAAACGCTGCAGAAGGTTTCGTGCAATGTGCTGCTGTTGGTGCGGCTTTTTAATGAGTTTTTAAGAGAATGAAGAGCTAAACAAGAAACAGCAAAGCACGTTTATAGACAGTGATTGAGCATTTAAGAAACCACACAAAGGTTATTTCATTTTCTCTCTTAATCGTGACATCTTGGTTCTGGTAAATACTTCACTTTTACTGTAAGTTCAGTGTGCATCTCTTTTGCAGAAGTATTTACTGAAAGTGTAAGCTTAATTTCTTCAGGTTTAATGAGGTTGTGGTTTGAAATTCAGAAACGGCTCTGCATGTTTGTTTTTGGGTTTTTACCACTTGAAAATATCATGTACTGTGTCCTACAAAGATCTGATTAACATTCTAGTATAAACCATAGTCCACAATTACAAGACATCCTAGTCTACTCTTGAGAGCTGGATTCAGATCCAGGTCAAGATCGGTCAGTCTGAAAAGCAACTGAAATAGTTTATGCCAAATTTGTTGAAGCATTCATTTTAGAAACTTCATTCAGAGCCATGGGATTCTGGAAGATTCTCCAACAAACAGTGGTTCAGGTCATTTATCACTTGTACAGAAATTGAACACCATCTTGTAAGACACTTTTAGGTGAGACCCAGGTAACTGACCGCCACAACAAGGCCATGCGTATGTGGTCTTTACACATTCACTGCAGTTCTCAAATCTCAAATTCTCCATTGAACATTTTCAAGTGTGTTGTTTTTAATTGCAACACATGAGAATCAATTGCTGTTTGCTGCATTTTTTAAAGATCTTAACATACATGTGAATAACATTTTCAGAGCTTTAGTGGGGGGTAAGATTATCAGTGAAAAATTACACTTGGGTCTGTTTAAATATTTTATGGATTATAATGCACAAGGCTTAAAGGGAGAGACTTTTGTTCATCTTCAGAGCACAAATGAAGGTCTTTTCGATGAAAATCTGAGAGCTTTTTGTCCCTCCTTTAACAGATACGCAACTACCACTTTGCCGCTTCAAAAAGTTCACAAAAAGATCGTACAACTAATCCATATGAATTGAGCAGTTTAGTCCAAATTTTCTGAAGAGACAATCACTTTATATGATGAACAGATTTAATTTAGGCTTTTATTCCCATAAAAACATTCATCAACTCACATATCAGTGTTGTAAACAGAAGCTCAAGCATATTTGCTTGATGTGCGAGATCAATGAGGTTCATTCTAGTGTTACGCAGCACGTTTGAGCTTCAGCAAGAACCAATAAGGTTCATTCTCGTGTTACGCATCACGTTTGAGCTTCTGCAAGAACCAATGAGGTTCATTCTAGTGTTACGCATCACGTTTGAGCTTCTGCAAGAACCAATGAGGTTCATTCTAGTGTTATGCAGCACGTTTGAGCTTCAGCAAGAACCAATAAGGTTCATTCTCGTGTTACGCAGCACGTTTGAGCTTCAGCAAGAACCAATGAGGTTCATTCTAGTGTTACGCAGCACGTTTGAGCTTCAGCAAGAACCAATGAGGTTCATTCTCGTGTTACGCAGCACGTTTGAGCTTCTGCAAGAACCAATGAGGTTCATTCTAGTGTTACGCATCACGTTTGAGCTTCTGCAAGAACCAATGAGGTTCATTCTAGTGTTATGCAGCACGTTTGAGCTTCAGCAAGAACCAATAAGGTTCATTCTCGTGTTACGCAGCACGTTTGAGCTTCAGCAAGAACCAATGAGGTTCATTCTAGTGTTACGCAGCACGTTTGAGCTTCAGCAAGAACCAATGAGGTTCATTCTCGTGTTACGCAGCACGTTTGAGCTTCTGCAAGAACCAATGAGGTTCATTCTAGTGTTACGCAGCACGTTTGAGCTTCTGCAAGAACCAATGAGGTTCATTCTAGTGTTACGCAGCACGTTTGAGCTTCAGCAAGAACCAATGAGGTTCATTCTAGTGTTACGCATCACGTTTGAGCTTCTGCAAGAACCAATGAGGTTCATTCTAGTGTTACGCAGCACGTTTGAGTTTCTGCAAGAACCAATGAGGTTCATTCTAGTGTTACGCAGCACGTTTGAGCTTCAGCAAGAACCAATGAGGTTCATTCTCGTGTTACGCAGCACGTTTGAGCTTCAGCAAGAACCAATGAGGTTCATTCTAGTGTTACGCATCACGTTTGAGCTTCAGCAAGAACCAATGAGGTTCATTCTCGTGTTACGCAGCACGTTTGAGCTTCAGCAAGAACCAATGAGGTTCATTCTCGTGTTACGCAGCACGTTTGAGCTTCTGCAAGAACCAATGAGGTTCATCCTAGTGTTACGCAGCACGTTTGAGCTTCTGCAAGAACCAATGAGGTTCATTCTCGTGTTACGCAGCACGTTTGAGCTTCTGCAAGAACCAATGAGGTTCATTCTCGTGTTACGCTGCACGTTTGAGCTGTTGCAAGAACCAATGAGGTTCATTCTCGTGTTACGCTGCACGTTTGAGCTGTTGCAAGAACCAATGAGGTTCATTCTCGTGTTACGCTGCACGTTTGAGCTGTTGCAAGAACCAATGAGGTTCATTCTCGTGTTACGCATCATATTTGAGCTTCTGCAAGAACCAATGAGGTTCATTCTCGTGTTACGCTGCACGTTTGAGCTTCTGCAAGAACCAATGAGGTTCATCCTAGTGTTACGCAGCACGTTTGAGCTTCTGCAAGAACCAATGAGGTTCATCCTAGTGTTACGCTGCACGTTTGAGCTTCTGCAAGAACCAATGAGGTTCATCCTAGTGTTACGCAGCACGTTTGAGCTTCTGCAAGAACCAATGAGGTTCATTCTCGTGTTACGCTGCACGTTTGAGCTTCTGCAAGAACCAATGAGGTTCATTCTCGTGTTACGCAGCACGTTTGAGCTTCTGCAAGAACCAATGAGGTTCATTCTCGTGTTACGCAGCACATTTGAGCTTCTGCAAGAACCAATTAGGTTCATTCTCATGTTACGCTGCACGTTTGAGCTTCTGCAAGAACCAATGAGGTTAATTCTCGTGTTACGCAGCACGTTTGAGCTTCTGCAAGAACCAATGAGGTTCATCCTAGTGTTACGCAGCACGTTTGAGCTTCTGCAAGAACCAATGAGGTTCATCCTAGTGTTACGCTGCACGTTTGAGCTTCTGCAAGAACCAATGAGGTTCATCCTAGTGTTACGCAGCACGTTTGAGCTTCTGCAAGAACCAATGAGGTTCATTCTCGTGTTACGCTGCACGTTTGAGCTTCTGCAAGAACCAATGAGGTTCATTCTCATGTTACGCTGCACGTTTGAGCTTCTGCAAGAACCAATGAGGTTAATTCTCGTGTTACGCAGCACGTTTGAGCTTCTGCAAGAACCAATGAGGTTCATCCTAGTGTTACGCAGCACGTTTGAGCTTCTGCAAGAACCAATGAGGTTCATCCTAGTGTTACGCTGCACGTTTGAGCTTCTGCAAGAACCAATGAGGTTCATCCTAGTGTTACGCAGCACGTTTGAGCTTCTGCAAGAACCAATGAGGTTCATTCTCGTGTTACGCTGCACGTTTGAGCTTCTGCAAGAACCAATGAGGTTCATTCTCGTGTTACGCAGCACGTTTGAGCTTCTGCAAGAACCAATGAGGTTCATTCTCGTTTTACGCAGCACGTTTGAGCTTCTGCAAGAACCAATGAGGTTCATTCTCGTGTTACGCAGCACGTTTGAGCTTCTGCAAGAACCAATGAGGTTCATTCTCGTTTTACGCAGCACGTTTGAGCTTCTGCAAGAACCAATGAGGTTCATTCTCGTGTTACGCAGCACGTTTGAGCTTCTGCAAGAACCAATGAGGTTCATCCTAGTGTTACGCAGCACGTTTGAGCTTCTGCAAGAACCAATGAGGTTCATTCTCGTGTTACGCAGCACGTTTGAGCTTCAGCAAGAACCAATGAGGTTCATTCTCGTTTTACGCAGCACGTTTGAGCTTCTGCAAGAACCAATGAGGTTCATTCTCGTTTTACGCAGCACGTTTGAGCTTCTGCAAGAACCAATGAGGTTCATTCTTGTTTTACGCAGCACGTTTGAGCTTCTGCAAGAACCAATGAGGTTCATTCTCGTGTTACACAGCACGTTTGAGCTTCTGCAAGAACCAATGAGGTTCATTCTCGTGTTACGCAGCACGTTTGAGCTTCAGCAAGAACCAATGAGGTTCATTCTCATGTTACGCTGCACGTTTGAGCTTCTGCAAGAACCAATGAGGTTCATTCTCGTGTTACGCTGCACGTTTGAGCTTCTGCAAGAACCAATGAGGTTCATCCTAGTGTTACGCTGCACGTTTGAGCTTCTGCAAGAACCAATGAGGTTCATTCTCGTGTTACGCAGCACGTTTGAGCTTCTGCAAGAACCAATGAGGTTCATTCTCGTGTTACGCAGCACGTTTGAGCTTCTGCAAGAACCAATGAGGTTCATTCTCGTGTTACGCTGCACGTTTGAGCTGTTGCAAGAACCAATGAGGTTCATTCTCGTGTTACGCTGCACGTTTGAGCTGTTGCAAGAACCAATGAGGTTCATTCTCGTGTTACGCTGCACGTTTGAGCTGTTGCAAGAACCAATGAGGTTAATTCTCGTGTTACGCATCATATTTGAGCTTCTGCAAGAACCAATGAGGTTCATTCTCGTGTTACGCTGCACGTTTGAGCTTCTGCAAGAACCAATGAGGTTCATGCTCGTGTTACGCAGCACGCTTGAGCTTCTGCAAGAACCAATGAGGTTCATGCTCGTGTTACGCAGCACGCTTGAGCTTCTGCAAGAACCAATGAGTTTCATTCTCGTGTTACGCAGCACGTTTGAGCTTCCGCAAGAACCAATGAGGTTCATTCTCGTGTTACGCAGCATATTTGAGCTTCCGCAAGAACCAATGAGGTTCATTCTCGTGTTACGCTGCACGTTTGAGCTTCTGCAAGAACCAATGAGGTTCATCCTAGTGTTACGCAGCACGTTTGAGCTTCTGCAAGAACCAATGAGGTTCATCCTAGTGTTACGCAGCACGTTTGAGCTTCTGCAAGAACCAATGAGGTTCATTCTCGTGTTACGCAGCACGTTTGAGCTTCTGCAAGAACCAATGAGGTTCATCCTAGTGTTACGCAGCACGTTTGAGCTTCTGCAAGAACCAATGAGGTTCATTCTCGTGTTACGCAGCACGTTTGAGCTTCTGCAAGAACCAATGAGGTTCATCCTAGTGTTACGCAGCACGTTTGAGCTTCTGCAAGAACCAATGAGGTTCATTCTCGTGTTACGCATCATATTTGAGCTTCTGCAAGAACCAATGAGGTTCATGCTCGTGTTACGCAGCACGTTTGAGCTTCAGCAAGAACCAATGAGGTTCATTCTCGTTTTACGCAGCACGTTTGAGCTTCTGCAAGAACCAATGAGGTTCATTCTCGTGTTACGCAGCACGTTTGAGCTTCTGCAAGAACCAATGAGGTTCATTCTCGTGTTACGCAGCACGCTTGAGCTTCTGCAAGAACCAATGAGGTTCATTCTCGTGTTACGCAGCACGTTTGAGCTTCAGCAAGAACCAATGAGGTTCATGCTCGTGTTACGCAGCACGCTTGAGCTTCTGCAAGAACCAATGAGGTTCATGCTCGTGTTACGCATCATATTTGAGCTTCTGCAAGAACCAATGAGGTTCATTCTCGTGTTACGCATCATATTTGAGCTTCTGCAAGAACCAATGAGGTTCATGCTCGTGTTACGCAGCACGCTTGAGCTTCTGCAAGAACCAATGAGGTTCATTCTTGTGTTACGCAGCACGTTTGAGCTTCATCAATAGGTTTGTTCCTGTGCGTCAAGCAGGTTTCGGTTGAGTTTATGTTCACTGATTAATGTTTTAATGTGAATACAAGCCTAAATTCAATCGTATAAAGCGATCGAGTCTCTTGAGACTAAACTACTCAATTCATTTGGATTAGTTTCTTTTGAAGCGTCAAAGTCAAATGATCTGTTGATAATTCATCTTCGGAACACAAATGAAGATATTTTTGATGAAATCTGAGAGCTTTCTGTCCCTCCAGTGACAGTTACGCAACTGTGGTAGTTGCATAACTGTCACTGGAGGGACAGAAAGCTCTCAGATTTCATCAAAAATATCTTCATTTGTGTACCGAAGATGAACAAAAGTCTGACGCGTTTGGAGCGTCTTAAGGGTGAGTAATTAATGACAGAGTTTTTATTATTTTGGGTGAACTATCCCTTTAGGAGCAAAAGGAATAGACTGTTGTCTTGTGACATTTGTCATAATCTCAGCATTCTTGACTCAGTTAACTAATGTATTGCCTCTGAACACTTCTGATGTCTAGTTCTGCCGTCATGGAAAGAAAGTTGGGCTTCCTACCAGACGTTTACAGCGCACCTCAAAGACCTCCCAGTCGAAATCAGCCTCTGAAGCTTGTGTCATTTCTACTTTGATAGAGTCTTTTGAAGGTTGTTTTTCCATAGCTTCAGAGGAACCTTATTGCCACAGGACAATAAAACAAGTACATAATGAAGCCAAACCATGAAAAAAGTCATTAAAGCAAAACCTCCCAGCAAAGAGATCTGATCAAATGTTATCTGACCTTTATTAGACTTTATAACTTACAGGACAACAAAAATGACAAAGGTTACATTGATTTGAAAGATACGTTTATGACCGGTTTCACAGACAAGGCTTAAGCTAGAATGCATGTTTGAGCCGTTTCAACTGAACACAACTTGCACTGATTTATCTTAAAATATGTCAGTGACATTGTTTTGTCTGAAGATTCACACCAGTAATGTTTTTTTCCTAAGGCACGTTTATAAAAGCTACTTAAACGTCCTTATTGAACTAAGGCTTAATCCTGGCTTAATCTAAACCCTGTCTGTGAAACCAGGCCTTGAAATGTAATTCAATATGCACTACTTGCCTAAAAATAATGATGAAAGTTAGACTACTTTTAAAATACAATCAATTATATTATAACTTTACTCTGATTGTAAAACAATGCCTGCTAATGCACAGTTACACATTTCCTAAAGTATGTGAAACAGTAAACATTCAAGAGCAATACATGTTTCAAACAGTAATATTCGACACTGTTATCAACCGCATCATGTTTCATTCAGCCGTCCAGTTATCATCGTTTTAATCTAATTTTGTGTAAAAATCTGTTAACTTTCAGGCCTGTCAAAGTGCATTGCATGTGGATTAGCATACAAACATATTTAATATTTAATTTTTCCTAGGCTGGGGATCACTTTTGGTCGCTATACTGTATGTAGATTTAATTTTTTTTTAATTATCATTCTGTTTTGCATCATTTTGACACATGTCCAACACAAATTTGTTGTCGCTGAAGGAGGTTTCGTCTGAATTAGCCGCAGATCCTGTTGCCTTACGGAACCTATTAAATGCGACCACAATAAACAGTTTAAGAGCTCGGTTTGCTTTCCCCGCTTGTTAAATGTATTTACATGCAATATTTTCCATTTGGAAGAAAACCTGCGTCACATAAATGGAGATTACACGAATTAGCTTTCATATTGTAAAAGTCATTTGATCAGGGCTTTGATGAGACATGCTTCTCTTTCAGGAGGGATTTTAATGACGCTCATGGGAGGTTTTCCTGAATTAACATTCATACTAAACATCCACAACTTAATACTCGGTGTCCACCAGTTTCCTCTGTCGGCAGATCAGATAGAAGCGTTAAAGCCACAAATGTTACACATGTGCTGTAATCTGCCCGTCGAGAAGGTCTTGACTCTAAGATTTTTAAACTTGTTTGATTTGATGTTTGTTTGCACCTCCAGGTTTTTAGATGCGACTTTTGCACAGGCAAGCACTAACATTTTCTTCAGAAATCTAATGCATTGCAATGCATGTAATGCTCTGATTGATTTACCCCCAATTTCACTGACAAAGTTTGAGCTGTTTTAACTGAAATCAAAATCTTTATTATTTTTTTTATTATACTGTAATATCTTAAAATATGTCAGTGCCATTGTTTTGTCTCAAGATGAACACCGAACATTTATAACAGCTACTTAAATGTCCTTAAAGGCCTAAGTCTGGCTTATTCTAAACCCTGTTTGTGAAACCAGGCCTTGGAGTTTGAACTATACTGTTTTTTTCCTGCATAAAAACAGTTATTTTAGCCTACCTTTTAAATTAAAACAATTATCAGTATACTTTTGTGATACCAAAATGTGCAAGTGTGCTGCCAGATTGATAAATGGTGCCATTGAGTTTAATAAACGGCTATTATGAAGAGGATTTGCTCACAATTACTAACTTCATTCTTATCAGTGTCGCTGATATCAAATGGCACTATTTGTTTTATGGCACTATTTTCTTCCCTCAAGTTATCCAGCCCTGGTTTAAATGGCTTGAATCACAAAAATAGATCCCAAGAGGTTTTTCTTTCATTCTTTGTAAAATGCTATGTAATTCGATCTGTTCATTGTGTAGTAATGAGTGATAGAGACAGAAGGCAGAGGCTGTGATCAGGAAGATTGACGCTAGAGAGCGCAAGAACACAATATGAACACAAGCGTTCAGCGCTATTAATGACATATACTTCTGAAAACTAATAATGAATAACATGACTATGCATTATTTTATTTCCTTTGTATTTAGTAGTTTCATGTTTAAATTGAATTGGTTTAAAAGCATGAATAGGTTTGTGTGGTTGTCTGTAGAAGAAGCAAATGTCAGTATAGCTTTTAATTGATGGGGTTTTAGAGTTAAAATACTTTTACGCATAGGCTATTTCTAAATGTTTTAAGGATAATATGGCAAAGGATTAGAAATTACATGATTAGAGTTTGTTGGGTTTTGTGCCTGTTTAACCCCGTATTTATGGCTTGAAATCCATTAATAGAAGTTTAAAGAAAAGGGTGGGTGATTTCAGTTGGCTATAATGAATAAAATATATAAAAGTAGCTATAGCTAGGCCTACATATATGTGCGGTTTTTTTTTTTATAAAGATCAATATTCATAGAACACAGATACAAGTAGCTTTATCGGATGCGCGAGATTAAAACTGACAGAATTCTTTTTAGAACGTTAAGAAATTCTAGAGGGAAAAATCTCCCGCTTGAAACTCGCTGAATAATTCGAATTCGAAGAAGAAGAAGAAGAAGAAAACCTCATCCTGATGTTTGTTCACAATATTTGTTCCTACTATATTAAATTCAGCTTTAAAAACTCAAGACTGTCTGAACTTAAGACTGTTTCTGTTCTACAGACACCAAAAGGCCTACATTAGTGTTAAATAAGCTCTCCCACTGCTAATTATTAATAGGTTAAAATAGTGATCGCTGAATTAAAATAATGCAGTTTGTTTGTTTGCCCTTTAATTAGGCTAATGCCATTTGTATAACGTGTGAATGAAAATTAGTATTATTAAAGGCTACAAAATAGCCCGTCAAAGACTCGATCGCGAAAAAAAATACTCATCTTTATTTATGTTTTACTCATCTTTATTTTATATAAAACGCAACATAAAAATAAAATAACCTATACACACATACGGTACATCAGGTGTTTAGGCTATATTTAGGTGTGAGGCATTAACAAAAGAAATCCCTCTTCTGATCCATCTACATAATTTTTACTTGGAAAGATAAAAAAACTGTAAAAAGATGGGAAATGTTCAGGAGAAAGTCGTATTTATTTCATGGAGAGAGCGTAAATCAGCCTGTCATAATTAGAAGAGAGATGAATACTAATGAGGAAAGTAATAAAGATACAAACTCCCCCTTTCTTTTCCTCTCCTCGCAGGTTTATTGCCCTGAGATGTCTGTCTGTGAAATGAATTTGCGCACATCTGAAACACAAAAGATTCTCCTTATGAATTTTGCATGGATATTATGCGGAGAGAGATTAAATCATCTTTTATCTGGGTCTTTATTAATCATGCAGATAATGTCATGAAGATAAAAGCAGCTGCGCGAGGAATCAAATGATTCTGATTCTGAATATGCTCGATTTTTGCGCCTATAGCCTATACGTTGAATGGGTTGAGTGAGAAATTGTTTATGACAAAAGCAATTAAATAGGCTACAATATGTTAAAATAGGAAGATCAAATGTAACGAGTTAAGTAGGTTAACTATATTCTATGAACAATTAAAGTTATTTTTAATTATAGCCTAGTCCATATTTTATATAAAGCCATTTTCGTAATTTATTTATATCAACCTTATAAACGTGAAATAAAATAGAATAGAAATAAAACGTTAATGGTTTTGGGACTTAATTTGCTGTTTGTTTTATATCGGTTTATTAGGCTGTTTAAAATATGAAGACGAAAACTGTTAGAATGTTACGTTTTTATACTAAAACGTAGGCTATCATTTAAAAAAATGCTGGGTTGTTTCAACCCATGTTTGGGTCAAATATGGCCAAACCCAACCGTTGGTTTTCATTGTAAATTAAATTAAAAACCGTTTTAACCTTTAAATTGTATTTAAAAATGTAACCCAATAACGGTTGGGTTTGTCCATATTTGACTCAGACATGAGTTGAAACAACCCAACATATTTGTTTGTAGCTTAGTAACGGTACAATAATTAATTATAACAGCCTATTGTTAATAACTATCACCATACATTATTACAAAGCTTTTTATTTTTGCTGTCATCGTTGTTGAAATCATCACATTGAACTCTGAATGTTTTGTGGTCGCAAACTGTAACACCTGACAATATGCCGTTGTTTTGACCTCTAAAAATACTTTAATTGGCATGTGAACCTGTTCGTATATTTTTTGTAGATTCTATAGGTTTGTTTTTACAGTGTTGGCTATTCAATTATATTTTTGACTTGAATAATTCAGATGTTCATGTGCAATCTATATATTTATCTATAAGCACGTGCTAATTATGTATTCAATTTCAATCTTTTTGTAATTGCCCTCAGCAGCACATGATGTGTGTGTGTGTGTGTGTGTGTGGTGTTGTAGGCGGTTCCGCTGTGACCCAACAGCACCAATAGCATCACACGGAGTTGAGGAGAATGACGCGCGCGGACTCCTCAAGAGGAGCAGGGCTCGTGAACGCGATCAGTGAGAGAAGAGCTCGCGCCGGTCCCGGTCACAGCTCACGCGCGCGGCCCCTGGATTACCGGAGGACCTCACGGTTTCATTCTGTTTCTCTCCGAACAACCGAAGAAACAGGCGTCGTTTCTCTGCTTACTCTACACGTATACAAAAAGAAAAGGCAGTTTACTTTTAGTTTCTATCTCGTCACGGTCCGTGTGCAGCTGAAGTCTGGATCCGCTTCTTCACTTCTTCTGGACTTCGCAACAGGTCCGAGATCAGCTGAGTCGAGATGCTGGACGGAATCAAGATTGAAGATCAGTTCAGGACTGGAGCCGAGTCTCTGGCACTGATGCTCGGTGAGTTTCTCACAGAAACTACTAACAACAACACTTTACTTTACATCGAAGTGTCACACAGTCGTTTCAGAGAGACGTCTGAACTAAAGGAAATATATGGGTGACACTTTACATTTAAAGTCTCATTTGTTAGCATTAAGCTAACATGAACTAACTATTTTAGCACATTGATATTTGTTAACTTTTTTTAGGCTAAGTGCTAAATGTTCAAGTTAGTTCACAGTGCATTAACTAGCATGTTATGTAATGTTAAAAAACACAACTTTGGATTTTAAAAATCTAATAAATGTTGAAATTATCATGACACTCTAAAAAAAATGCTGTTGTATGAACTGTCAAATGTTGAAAAATCCAACCGTTTGTTTAAAATTTTAAATTACATTTTTTTAACCCAACCTTTGGTTTAATTTTTTTAATTACATTTTTTTAACCCAACCGTTAGTTTAATTTTTTTAATTACATTTTTAAACCCAACGGTCGGGTTTGTCCATATTTGACCGTTGAAACAATATTTTAGACTAGAGTGTAGGCCTAAAATGAATAAATGCTGTACAAGTATTGTTCATTGTTAATGTTAACTAATATGTTAAGAAATTAAACCTAATTTTAAAGTGTTACCAAAATATTCTTAAATACCAATTAGCAACATTTTTGTGCACCTTTTCACGTTTTTACAGCGCTTTTCCATTGGCTACAATTAAAAACGATAGACATAGGCTACTAGATATGTTTGCATAATCAACTAGTTAACTATAGTGGCTATAACAATAACGAGCTGTAATAAAGAGCTGCTCAAAATAATTAAATATTACATGTTCGTCATAGAAGTATAGCTACTATATTGCAAATGGCTACTAATATAAAATGTATTTTTTTAACCTTTAATCAGCTTGTTTTTGATATTGCACCTAAAAACAACTGATTTCATATCAATTGGAAACATGGATCATGCTTCTTATATGGATAAAGGTTTTTTTTTGTAAACAAAAAAACAAATAAACAGTTATATTAAATGAGAGTGCAGAAAATATAACACACATGTTTGAGGTTAATGTTGCAACGACAGTCAGTCAGAATTACCAGTAATAATGTTTTGCCAGATAACATCGAAATTAACTGGTTCTATTACACATTTTACATTCTGTAAAAACATCGGTCAATTTGGCATAATATAGCCTATTTTAATATGTTTAATTTATCTAAATAGCTTACAATTCCGTAGGCCTATAGGCGCTATTAAATGAAATGTCTGTATGAAGGTCATACAGACATTTCATACTAAATGATTATTTCATAATATTCATACTATGAACCTGATTAGCCTTTATACATTAAAGTAGGCCTTCTTTTTTACGATTTTGAACTGCACTATTTAGTCTCGAGATGTTATTATGGAAACAATATTTTTTTAGTAAAGCGAGTTCCTAATGTGGCATTTGTGAGTGTGTGATGTATATTGCTCGTGCGTTGCAGGTTCAGACTGCGCGCATCCGAGTGTGTGTGAAGGATGTCACAGACCCATCTCTGACCGCTTCCTCCTGCGCGTGAACGACTGCTCGTGGCACGAGGAGTGTGTGCAGTGCTCGGTGTGTCAGCAGCCTCTCACCATGAGCTGCTACTCCAGAGACCAGAAACTCTACTGCAAACACGACTACCAACAGTAAGAGCTCGTTCATTCATCCCATGGCATGTAGAGCTTGTGTCTTCTGGCGCGCGACGTTTTCTCTAAAGGAGCGTCGCGATATCAGTTCGCGCGCGCGTGTGTGTTCATAAAGGGAATATTTCGAAGCGATTATTTATTATTTTTGTTTTAATCAAACATGTTTTTTCACATGGCTATATCATCAATTATTTATATTTCGATATTATCAATTTAATTGTTTTTTGGCAAATAATGACAACGGCTATAATAACAAGATAGGCATACCCTAGCCTACTTATTGTTGTTATTATCAAGTTGTTATTATTGTTATTATTAGGGCCTATTATATCTGTGCAGATATTGTAAAAGCAAATAGGCTACTTAAATCATAAAATATAGATTCATAGGCTAATTTGAACGTTAAAGCACAGTAAAGAAATACATCGAACTAAACGTGAGAATTGGGCCACGATAATTATAATACAATAAACTCGAATAAATGGATAATAATCTTGTTCTTATTGCCGTTGACGTGTTCACTCATAAATCACAGAGCTTGTCGTGAATGGTTATTATACTCGCCTGCTCTTTATGATTGTAAAACAGGTTCTTTTGACTTTTGTCCAATTCCTTTTTAAAGAACTCTTCTTCAATCATCGCGACATTGTCGCGTTCAGTCTGACGTCACGCTTCTCGTTCAGTTTTACAGCAAGCAGTTTAAAAAAAATATTTTAACTATTTCTGTGTCTTCATGTGTTTATTTAATGTGGTTTAATAATTAAAGTTTTTACCATTGAGGCCTATTTATTATTGCTTTTTAATGATATAGCTTATGATAGTTTTAATAGCCTAAACGTTTAGTTTCTTTTAAATTCTTTTTAATAGTGTCAAATAGATAGATAGATAGATAGATAGATAGATAGATAGATAGATAGATAGATAGATAGATAGATAGATAGATAGATAGATAGATAGATCGATTTACTCTAGACAAAGTTTACACAGAGATAGTTGTAACACAATTGGAGAATTATATGTATTTGTATATTTCTCTTATTAGGCTAAATTACACACTTTGAATTTTATAGCATAAACTTTATATTTACGCTCCAGTCAACACACTATGTATCAGACCCCCAACTGTGTGAAGTGGCTTTAATTGCATGTTATTTGTCTCTTTCAAAGTAGTATTTATAAAGCAGTGATGAGGTACTTAGTGCTCTTAATTCACACCCGGCACTGCTTTTTATGGCTCTCTTTTAAGAGAGATTAACAAGCAAAGCCACAGAACGCAGAACACACTCACACACACTCACACACCTCCATGTTTAACTCGCTCTAATTGACAGACACGCTTGTAATGAGTCGAACAGTAAATCTCACTTATAGAGATGTCTCTGGATTAACTCATCCAGTCTGCCGTGAATAATAATAATGATAATAAATCACATTGTTTATGTTGTCGCGTTAGGTTTTTTAAGTGATAAAACAAGAGTATTTGGACTCTCCGTGGTGGTCAAATGTTAGTTGAACGTTCATATTGTGAAGTGTTTGATTTGAGTGAGTGTTTTGTGTGTGTTATACTGTCCACAGCACTGCAGATGCACATATATTTGAGGGTATAGACAGTGATGAATGATTTTCAAATGAGGAAACATCCTCAGAATATCACTCTACACATGCATGGTATGTTGTAAAAGTCGGAGGGAACATTTTCAATGTTATGTTATATGGAGAGATATATGGATATTTCTGGTTGAATTTGTGCTATTCTGTGAATTTCACATGTCTATCTTATCGAGCATTTAATTGTGATCGCTGGAATGTGCTGTTTCGTGTTGATTTCACACTCGGCTCATGACATGATAAGGCATGCTCAAACTTATAATTTAAAAGCATATTTTGTTTCTATAATATGTCCAAGATCATAGCGTTTCTGGATCTAGTCAGCGCTGCTGATTCTATAGAAGCTTCTTTTCAGTAAAGCATGGAAATCCAGTATATTTAAGGACAATATGCTCTTTTTGCCCCAAAATGTATTATAATTTGTGTACTTTTGATTCCTTTGTGGGTTTTTGGCATGTTGCTATTGTACTGCATACATATAAATGTTGAAATATTGGTGTGTGTGTGTATATATATATATATATATATATATATATAGCCTATATATTATGTGTGTGTGTGTGTGTATGTGTGTTTATCTAAAATATCCTGATTGATTACAAATATAATATAATGTAGAATATGTATAACATAATCATATTTATATGATTTTGATTGGGCAATATGGTGATAAAGTAGTATGCTTTATTTCAATTTATTATAATTTCTATACATTTGATTTCTTTGTGGGTTTGTTGCATGTTTTCTGTAAAACGTTTTATTGATATTGGGATTGCGATATTCTGTTTTTGTACTAGAAATGCTCAAAAGAGCAAGTTTTCCATAAAGTCTGACATGGCAGAAACCCAAACCCAAAGAGGCCATAAACAGTGTAATAGCCGTCTGTATATGAGAGAGAAAATATCTGCCACTTTACAACCACTGGTGGACCCTTAGGAAACATAGACACAAACACAAGGTTTCTTTCTGAAGCTCTTTAATGGCTTTGACTGCCATGCTCAGTGTTGGAGTGTGGATGTTGTGGGTCAGGTCTAGCTGTAGTGTTTTGCTCTGAGATACAGAGAGCAGGAGTTCCTGAGATCCTGAACCCTGATCTTCCTAACGCAACTCTCTCCTCTTTCTATGTTTGGATTCTGATGCACAGAGAAATATCTCCGATTACAGGAACAACAAACATGCGTATTAGCCCTTCAGAAATGATGTGGGAATTAGACGTTTGCTTCTCTATAGTCTGTTCCATCATTGCCCCCTAAAACTGTTTGTTCACTTGAGTCACAATTTAAAAACTCAATGTCATTGTGTTAACAAAGTATCAAACACATGCATATAACTTCACTTTTCTTCATTTTTGCCCAATTACTTTTAATAAGCTGGCGTGGCAGTGTTTTATTTTAAGTGGATAGATGTAGGGTTCAGGAACCTGTTGGCATTTACTTTTTTATTGCAATGACATTCTTTAATCGTGTCTTAAGTGTCCAGAGGGCTGGATTTCAGTGACATAATCTAGAAATATTAATGCATGCAATTAAAATGATATAATCTGATTTGGTACAGGATATTTGATATGTTCAAAATCATATTATATTTGTGACATTTTGTGTTTACAGGCAGATTCGTGTTGTTATACTTGACAAATATTGACATGATGCCAGCTGTTCAATGAAAAGCTCTTTAAATATTGGAGAAAACACAATGCTATTTTGAGCATTCAATTCAGAAGGTGTAAAAACTAATCTAGACAATTCTCATAATGTGTTAAAGAAATATTATACACCAGATAAATACTGTATTTTAATATGATCCGTATTGTCTTTATGATTATCCAAACGGTTGTACAAGCGTTTTATTGATTGAGTAAATGCAGATATGACTTGATGCAGGGTGATAACAGATCAATATAAATTGAATAATGTCATGTTTTTAGGATTATGCTTTTCTACCACGTATGCCTTATTCTTTTAAGCTCTTTATAGAGGAACAGGTCATTTGGGGAGAGTAGAGGCTAATGCACGAGCAACAGGAAAAAAACTAAATATATTTTCGGAGCAGATAAACTGAAATGGCCTGGCAAAATCTGTTAAGGAACAATAACTAAACAACGCATGATTCTGCAGGATCCTATAAATGGGATAATAGATGTGTCTGACTCTGAGCTGAGGGTGTGTTTTCTCCTCTGGGTCATCGCGTGTGTGTGAGATCGTTCACTCTGCACACTGTGGCCTCCTTTGAGAGAGAGTGTGAAATACACACACACACACACACACACACACACACACACACACACACACACACACACACACACACACACACACACACACACACACACACACACACACACACACACACACACACACACACACACACACACACACACACACACACACAGTTGGGTTTCCATGTTTCATGGGGACTTTCCATGATAGACAATAATGATTTTTATACTGTACAAACTGTATATTCTGTCATCTAACCCTATATAGAAAAGTTTCTGAATTTTTATATTTTCAAGAAACATCACTTAGTATGATTTATAAGATGTTAAGACACATACACACACACACACACCCTTTCTTTCTTTCTTTCTTTCTTTCTTTCTTTCTTTCTTTCTTTCTTTCTTTCTTTCTTTCTTTCTTTCTTTCTTTCTTTCTTTCTTTCTTTCTTTCTTTCTTTCTTTCTTTCTTTCTTTCTTTCTTTCTTTCTTTCTTTCTTTCTTTCTTTCTTTCTTTCTTTCTTTCTTTCTTTCTTTCTTTCTTTCTTTCTTGTTAGGTTGACAATCACTCAGATGCAGTATTTTTTACATTTACATACAAATTCATATTATATTTATTAATTTATACAGTTGTTATATTTTTATTTTTGTATAACTTATTATTTATATTTTATCTATATCCCATGGCTAACTAAAACACTTTAATATATATATATACACTCACCGGCCACTTTATTAGGTACACCTGTCCAACTGCTCGTTAACACTTAATTTCTAAGCAGCCAATCACATGGCGGCTCATTTAGGCATGTAGACATGGTCAAGACAATCTCCTGCAGTTCAAACCGAGCATCAGTATGGGGAAGAAAGTTGATTTGAGTGACTTTGAACGTGGCATGATTGTTGGTGCCAGAAGGGCTGGTCTGAGTATTTCAGAAACTGCTAATCTACTGGGATTTTCACGCACAACCATCTCTAGGGTTTACAGAGAATGGTCCGAAAAAGAAAAAACATCCAGTGAGCGGCAGTTCTGTGGGCGGAAATGCCTTGTTGATGCCAGAGGTCAGAGGAGAATGGCCAGACTGGTTCGAGCTGATAGAAGGGCAACAGTGACTGAAATAACCACTCGTTACAACCGAGGTATGCAGCAAAGCATTTGTGAAGCCACAACACGCACAACCTTGAGGCGGATGGGCTACAACAGCAGAAGACTCCACCGGGTACCACTCATCTCCACTACAAATAGGAAAAAGAGGCTACAATTTGCAAGAGCTCACCAAAATTGAACAGTTGAAGACTGGAAAAATGTTGCCTGGTCTGATGAGTCTCGATTTCTGTTGAGACATTCAGATGTTAGAGTCAGAATTTGGCGTAAACAGAATGAGAACATGGATCCATCATGCCTTGTTACCACTGTGCAGGCTGGTGGTGGTGGTGTAATGGTGTGGAGGATGTTTTCCTGGCACACTTTAGGCCCCTTAGTGCCAATTGGGCATCGTTTAAATGCCACGGCCTACCTGAGCATTGTTTCTGACCATGTCCATCCCTTTATGGCCACCATGTACCCATCCTCTGATGGCTACTTCCACCATGTCACAAAGCTCATTGTCATGTTCAAGAAACCAATTTGAAATGATTAGAGTTCACTGTACTAAAATGGCCTCCACAGTCACCAGATCTCAACCCAATAGAGCATCTTTGGGATGTGGTGGAACGGGAGATTCGCATCATGGATGTGCAGCCGACAAATCTGCGGCAACTGTGTGATGCCATCATGTCAATATGGACCAAACTCCCTGAGGAATGCTTCCAGCACCTTGTTGAATCTATGCCACGAAGAATTGAGGCAGTTCTGAAGGCAAAAGGGGGTCCAACCCGTTACTAGCATGGGGTACCAAATAAAGTGGCCGGTGAGTGTATATATAGCATAGCATATAATATAATTGTCCCCTTAGGTTGAATGTGAGTCTCTGATTATTGATGTTAGATTTGTATTTTTCATATGGCTCTATATCATTGTGATTTACATATTTTCCCAATAATCTGGCTGATGTTTGTGATCTGTCAGTACTAGTGCTGGTTGTAGACTGATGTGCATTTAGAGCCAGATTTCATCAACTAAAAAGGACTGATGTTCTGATGTTTCCCTTGTTTTCTCTTGTAAATGATTTGTGGATATTACCAGTGGCTGGATGATTCTGTACTTGGGATTATTTGGTGTTCTGGAAGTTCTCTCTCTGAGCTGGTGTGTGTCTCTCGGCCTGTGTGGTTTTCTGGTCTGGAATGCCTGTTGAAACATCACCTCTCGGCTCTTCTGTCACCCGGCTGTGAGGAGAGGTTGTCACGGCTCTGTTAAGTGCTGTGTACCTGCAGGCCTACTCTCGCACCCCCGTCCCACATTCTGCCCGCGCCTGAGGAGCGGGGCGCAGTTTTCTCCTTCACGGAGGAGAGAAAGACTCTCAGGAACATGTGAGAGTCCACAGACATGCAGAAACACACGCCATCTCAATGTGGCACGTCTCACACCGGCACATTCCCCATGATGCCGCAGTGCACAGAGACCTATAGCATTTGCAACCCATTTTTACCACTTCCATGAGATCTCTTTAATATATACACTCACCGGCCACTTTATTAGGTACCCCATGCTAGTAACGGGTTGGACCCCCTTTTGCCTTCAGAACTGCCTCAATTCTTCGTGGCATAGATTCAACAAGGTGCTGGAAGCATTCCTCAGGGAGTTTGGTCCATATTGACATGATGGCATCACACAGTTGCCGCAGATTTGTCGGCTGCACATCCATGATGCGAATCTCCCGTTCCACCACATCCCAAAGATGCTCTATTGGGTTGAGATCTGGTGACTGTGGAGGCCATTTTAGTACAGTGAACTCATTGTCATGTTCAAGAAACCAATTTGAAATGATTAGAGCTTTGTGACATGGTGGAAGTAGCCATCAGAGGATGGGTACATGGTGGCCATAAAGGGATGGACATGGTCAGAAACAATGCTTCAGGCATTTAAACGATGCCCAATTGGCACTAAGGGGCCTAAAGTGTGCCAGGAAAACATCCCCCACACCATTACACCACCACCACCAGCCTGCACAGTGGTAACAAGGCATGATGGTTCCATGTTCTCATTCTGTTTACGCCAAATTCTGACTCTAACATCTGAATGTCTCAACAGAAATCGAGACTCATCAGACCAGGCAACATTTTTCCAGTCTTCAACTGTTCAATTTTGGTGAGCTCTTGCAAATTGTAGCCTCTTTTTCCTATTTGTAGTGGAGATGAGTGGTACCCGGTGGAGTCTTCTGCTGTTGTAGCCCATCCGCCTCAAGGTTGTGCGTGTTGTGGCTTCACAAATGCTTTGCTGCATACCTCGGTTGTAACGAGTGGTTATTTCAGTCACTGTTGCCCTTCTATCAGCTCGAACCAGTCTGGCCATTCTCCTCTGACCTCTGGCATCAACAAGGCATTTCCGCCCACAGAACTGCCGCTCGCTGGATGTTTTTTCTTTTTCGGACCATTCTCTGTAAACCCTAGAGATGGTTGTGCGTGAAAATCCCAGTAGATTAGCAGTTTCTGAAATACTCAGACCAGCCCTTCTGGCACCAACAATCATGCCACGTTCAAAGTCACTCAAATCAACTTTCTTCCCCATACTGATGCTTGGTTTGAACTGCAGGAGATTGTCTTGACCATGTCTACATGCCTAAATGCACTGAGTTGCCGCCATGTGATTGGCTGCTTAGAAATTAAGTGTTAACGAGCAGTTGGACAGGTGTACCTAATAAAGTGGCCGGTGAGTGTATATATATATATATATATACACATATATACAGTGCTGGATAGATTACTTGCAAATTGTTGTCCGTTATTGATTACAAATTACAAAGTAACTTAGTCTAGATAACTAATTTTAGGTAATGTATTCTGACTAGATTACATTAATATAATAAAAAAAAACACAGAGATGATCATGAAAGAACTGCAGGGGTTTGATGAAAAGTTAATTAATTAAATTATAAAAATATAAAAATAAAATGAATAATTTTTTTGGGGAAAATTAAGGAAAAAATAATAATTACTGAGCATCAATAAATTATGAATAATTTATTACCATTGTGTGAATAATATATAATCATGTAATCCATAAAAAAGTTACTGTAATCCGATCTAATTACAGGTAGCCTACACGTTTTTTTTTGCAATCTGATTATGTAGTCCAGATTGCCACCTATATTTATGCAATTAATATATAGAAATTAACATAAATATAATAAATAAATATATACACATGTGTAGATACTGAATATATAGGCTATGTGTGTGTGTGTGTGTATATATATATATATACACACACACATTTTTGATAATTGGAGGACTATATATATAAGAATTAAGTCAATTATTAATTACCTAACTTTTAAATTCAAAATAGAATCAAACATTTCTGATCAAATTCTCCCAAGATAGTCCGAGCTGCTATTATCCACGTTCATTTAATACCTTTTATGTCTCTTTCGTGTCTTTTTTTTTTACTATTGAAACATCTATGACAGAGTTGACGTATCAGAGGACTCGAGTTCTGAAAGAGCGACATTTGAGCAATACCTTTTCCTCGCAGGCCCCCGATTCCCGACGCACCACCCAGATTCCCTCTGTCTTTCTCGTGGTCTCTTCTTCCTATAATGGGATTAGCAGTATGACCCCCGCGTTTCCGCCCGGCTGTAGAGTTGAGCTCCACACTTTTATCACTGACTGTGACACTGAGCTCCCCTGTCGCTTTGTGCCCACCGGAAGCCTGTTCCCTAATCCACTTATTCGTGTGGAGAATGAAGGAAAAGAATGAGAGGATGGAACAATATGGGATGGAAGAGGAGGGACTCTGGAAAAGACCCCTGCGACTCTGTTCTTAAACCGCATCAGAGAACATGAGATCGATATTATGAGGCTTTAGACGCACACATGTGTGTTTAAGTTGCCTTTTGTTTTTCTGCACTGGCCACAGATTTGTTTTGCATAATGAGCTCTGAACGCTATAATGGAAAGTTGTCCCCAGCAAACGATTTGCCACATAGTTTTATAGTTGCTGCATGGTTTTATGTCTCTTGTATTGCTCTGTGCTCACTTTGTGCTTGCATTATGAAATAATTTCCACATTTTTTTATTTAACAATTTTGTTTGTTTATTTAACACATTTATATAATATTTATTTATTTATTTATTTATTTGTTTGTTTTAACTCATTTAGTTAGTTAGTTAGTAGTCATGCAAGTCTGGGTCCTGATCACCCTTTATTTATTTGTTTAACTTTTTTGTTTATTTATGTAACTTTTTTATATAACATTTTATTAGTTAGCTAGTTAGTTAGTTCGTTAGTTAGTTAGTTAGTTAGTTAGTTAGTTAGTTAGAAGCCAAGCAAGTCTGGGTCATGATCACCCTTTATTTATTTATTTAACTTTTTTATATAACATTTTATTAGTTAGTAGTTAGTTAGTTAGTTAGTTAGTTAGTTAGTTAATACGTTAGTTAGTTAGTTAGTTAGTTAGGTAGTTAGTTATTTAGTTAGTTAGTTAGAAGCCAAGCAAGTCTGGGTCATGATCACCCTTTATTTATTTATTTAACTTTTTTGTTTATTTATTTAACTTTTTTATAACATTTTATTAGTTAGTTAGTTAGTTAGTTAGTTAGAAGCCAAGCAAGTCTGGGTCATGATCACCCTTTTATTTATTTAGTTATTTATTTAACTATGGTTGTTAATTTAACATTTTTATATAACATTTATTAGTTAGTTAGTAGCTATAAGTCTGGGTCCTGGTCACCCCTTTATTTATTTATTTAACAATTATGTTTAACATTTTATGTAATATTTATTAATTTATTTTATTTATTAATTTACTTCATTAGTTAGTAGCCATACAACTAATCAGTTGTCAGGATTCTGATCACCCTTTATTTATTTATGTATTTATTTAACTAACTATTTTGTTTATTTATTTAACATTTTTATATAACATTTGTTAGTTTTAGTTAGTTAGTTAGTTAGTTAGTTAGTTAGTTAGTTAAGCCAAGCAAGTCTGGGTCCTGGTCACCCTTTATTTATTTATTTATTTATTTATTTATTTATTTAACAATTATGTTTGTTTAACATTTTATGTAATATTTATTTATTTAATGATTTTATTTATTTATTTACTTCATTAGTTAGTAGCCATTCAAGTCAGGGTTCTGGTCACCTTTTATTTATTTATTTATTTATTTATTTAACATGTCTGTATAATATTTACTTACTTCATTAGATAGTTGCCATACAGGGTTATTCTGACCACCATTATTTTGAGATAATCGTGCAATCCGTTACATGTTGTTCTACGACTTATACTGTACATATTGTGCATTGTTGTAAACACCATATTTCACCATCTAAAGATTACCAAGGCTTTACAAAAGCCTCTGAAAACAGTTTAAAACAAACACTGAGAGATGTTTTAGTAGTGCATAAAAGATTTTGTCACATGCACTTGCTAAAAAAAAAAAAATGTATGACTAAGAAATTTCAGATGCTTCACCATGTGAGTTTTATTAAGAATATTGGTATTCATTGGTACAGTTTAATCAACCAGAACCTGTTTTAGGCCTATACATTATCGGTCGTAAGATGCATCTCGGTGTTGCTTTGCTGTCCTCCTGTCCTAGAAAATCGATCTCAGAGAAGTTGCATTCCAGCATCCACTGTCCTTTATTAGCTCAGCCAACTGTTGTTGGTCGTCTGTTAAACAGATGGAGTGAGGCGAAACTCATTATCTCCAGGTCAGGTGCACAACAGCCTGTTTCCACCTCCAGTGGGTCAGAACTAATGTAGGGGTGACAGGTGGTCTGCAGGACGCCGATCTGGACCACATTCCTGTACACCTCAACCGTCCCGTCTCACAACAGACGAGATTTTCATCATGACAGAACAATATCAGGCCTGGTTTTCACCAAGCGGCAACCTTCCTGTCTCTCTCTTGAATCCGACACGGAAGTGACTTAAACTGTAATTCATCGACTGGCCACTAGAGACAGGCTTCAAAAGAGAGTCAATCCCATAGACCCCAATGTTAAAATGCCCAACTTTACAGCAGAAAAAAACATTTTTACAGCCTGGTGTAAAAAGTGGTTTTGGTCTATATAGCTAATTATGCCCTTCATGACAACTGTGAGGGGGGTAATTTTTTTTATAACTCATCCGTTTAAATTATATTAAGCCTTAAAGTTCTGCATAATTAAGGGCGTGGCCACTTGAGTGACAGGTGGATTGCCGCTGATGTCACTACTAGCCGTTTGTCTGCTGTCTGTTAGCGTCACGTCACCTCAGCTAATCCGCCTCTTTGCCCATTTTCGGTTATCCGGGAGTGACGCGCTACCAAGATGGCGACGGCCAGCTCCGCCCACTTTGGAAACCTACGGGTGACGTCACGGACACTACGTCCATATTTTTTTTACAGTATATGGTTTTCACGAGTCTGTCCCACCAAAGTGCAGCAGTATATTGACCTGTTTCAGTAACGTGATGTTTCCCGCTCATCAGACCATAATTAGCCAAATTATCATACACTATAGTGTTCAAAAGTTTGGGGTCGGTAAAATGTTGGAATGTTTTTGAAAGAAGCCTCTTCTGTTCAGCAAGGCTGCATTATTTGATCAAAAATACAGTAAAAATTGTAATATTGTGAAATATTATTACAATTCAAAAGATCTGTATTCTATGTGAATATATTGTAAAATGTAATTTATTCCTGTGATCAAAGCTGGATTTTCAGCATCATTACTCCAGTCTTCAGTGTCACATGATCCTTCAGAAATCACTCTAATATGATGATTTGCTGCTCAAGAAACATTATATTTTATTGGAAACCATAATACATGGTTTTTCAAGATTATTTGATGAATATAACAGCATTTATAATAAATATTTTGTAAGATTATAAATGTCTTTATTATATAACAAACCAAACTTTTTCAGGGGTGAATCAAATCCAATGATCAACGTTTACTCTGTGTATATGTTTTTGTATTCATCGCCATTACTTTGTTTTATTGATGTTCACAAAATATAGTGGATGAATGGAAGACATTGTGTGACTGAAACAAATGAATACATTTAAATTAGGGCTGTCAGTTAAATGCGTTATTAACGGCGTTAACGCAAACCCATTTTAATGGCGTTAATTTTTTTATCGTGCGATTAACGGTCTTTTTGGCCTAGCAAACTTTGTAGTTTTTTTCACATGTTTTTGCTACAGGACGTGGCGCTGCATTATGAGACCTATTCATTTCAATGGCTTGCGCCGCACGAGGACGTTTTGTTGCTTCGTCGACCAAAGCGCAAGCGGATCTAGCTAGACCGGAAACAAAACAACAGGCACGCCGCACACACTTGTTTGGGCTTGCGAGCCGGCCAAATTGTAGGTTAACGTTAAGTTTTGAGTGGATGACGAGCGTGAGACGCCAAAATGGATGCCACTTTGGTTCCATTGACAAGACCAAAGTGATCTGTGTGTTTTGTCGTTGTGAACTGAGCTATCATCATCGCTGCACGTCCAGTCTGAAATACCACTTGATGATGGCCAAGCACACACACACACACACACACACACACACACACAGCTGATGCGAATTCTCCGCCCCCTCGTCAACATCAGGACCTCGTCAGGATTTCTTTCACCCTTTTATTGATGGACAGTGTTACATTGTGTGAGAGATTATTTGCTCCAAGTGAGAATGTTAGTGTGAAATTGAACACCGTATATGCCAATGTTGTTTTCAATAAAAAAACATTTGCACAAAGCAAGCCGATCCACTTTTCCATGTTGATAAGAGCATTAAAATGAGAAAAAAGAATGGGACAAAAAGAAAACGAGACATTTAGAATAGATAAAAATGGGCGATTAATCGCGATTAAATATTTGAATCGTTTGACAGCACTAATTTAAATATTTGAAGAACATTTTTGTTATACTACCACTTACACGTCCACTGCCTTAAACCTTTCAACCTTTAATACGCCTCTTATGTGGGTGGTAACCAGGTTATAGTCAAAAATGATCGGCTTTTATCTGATTTGAATATTCTGATGTAAGGAAAGGTAAAGAGTTCGTTCTCCAATCAGTGGGAATATCTTAAGCCGTTTAAAAACAAGTCTTTTATGCCTTCTGTTTAAACTCTCCATAACTCTCCTGCAAATGAGGAGGCAAGCAGGGGCGTCACGTTGTAAAAACCAAGAGCTCAGTTTTATTGGAAACCGCGAGATCTGCTGTGCTCCCTGTCTATCAAAGGGATCAGGGCCGTGCATCCGGGTGTAAATCCAGGATCCCGGGCACAGCGGGCCACCAAGACCTCGAAACATGCGTCAGCTCCTGTGAGTTTGTGGAGACGAGTGAGTAAACCGCAGCCGTTGAAGCTGCAAAAACAACACTCGGTGGGAAGTGCTCTCCGGATTGTGTTTCATGCCTCCCGTGCAAAGACCCACGCAATACTTTCCTCTCCTCCCTCGCGCCGACGCTCCTTCAGCTCAAGGTGATTTGTAATCTGGTTTTCCTGACCCTGAAGGAGCTTCAAACAGAACAATCTTGGCCGGGGTAGGAGGGTTTGGGATGCTTGGAGGTGATGACAGCCGGCAGTGTGCCGAACTTTAAACTTCTCCATCGACACTCCGCACACCTTAAAGTCCTATTTGTACTCTATTTAATTTAGTTTCTGTCTTGGTGAAAGAGATATTGGAAATATGCCATTGGAGCATATTGTTCCTACTTTTTTTGTCACAGAATATGTTGTTTAATTCACTATACACTCTAAAAAAAGAAAGGTTATTCATTGGAATTGATGGTTCTGTGAAGAACCGTTACCTTCATTGAACCTTTGCATTCCACTAAAGGTTCTTTATAGTGGAAAAAGGTTGTTTGGCATATTAAAATGTTCTTCACACTGAGAAAAAATGGTTCTTTTAAAGACCGCATGTGGTGAAAATCTAGCTTTTAATGTTGTCTATGTGGTGTTTTTAATGTTTTAAGACAAACCATGTGCAAATTCATGTGCAAGTCAACACCATTGCGGAGTATTTTCTCTTTAAAACTGCAGTGAACCAAAGACAGTCTCAAAAACACGGTTTGAAATCGCTGGTGTTTCTGACGTCACAAACTGTAACCATGTAACCAATCAGATCAACATGTGATCGCCAACAATTGGATCTCTGAGCTGAGTGAGTGAGTGGAGGCGGGGCTCATTTGCATATTCATAGAACTGCGTATACTAAATGAGGCAAGGGTGTAGAATTACATTTCAAGCTATTTTATGGCATATATCCTATGGCAAGGAAAAAACGTTTAAATATGTAATTTTGGTGATCAAAGATGAGTTTTACATAATAGGGATACAATTATTGACTACAAGGGGACTTTAAGAATGTTCTCTGAAAGGTTATTTGGGGAACCAAAAAGGGTTCTTCTATGGCATTGCTGTGAAAACTCCTTCCTTTTAAGAGTGTAAATTAATTTGAACTGTTTTTCAGATGTTTCCTCTGAGAAAAAGAGCTCAGTGATCTCATACATGTCTCTCCTAGAGTTCCAGAACAATGTCTCAAACTGTGCGAGATTTCAGTTTGAACTTAAAAATGTCTAATTTGTGTTTCTCATTTCTCATTCAGTCCATTTTAGGAGCAACATCTGAGATAAACCACTAAATGCCCATTCAAAGAAACTGGTGCATGTGTGTGTTAACTTCTAGGCCACAGCTCCATTGTAATCAAGATGGTTTTTTCTTCATTTACAAGATTCTCAAATCTAGTTTCACATTACAAAATGTTATTTAACAACATTTTTTCAAAGAATTAAATATCTTTAATCCAAAGTCCAGTTTCCATTTTAAATACCCTGCATCTCCATTTGTGTTTCTGTACACTACTGTTTAAAAGTTTGGGGTCAGTATAATACAAAAAATAATAAAATCAAACTTTATTTTGGAAGGGATTCATTCAATTGGAAAAAAAGCAACAGTAAAGCCATTTATAATTATGTTCTTTTGAGCTTTCTATTCACCAAAGAATCCTGGAAATCCGTAAAAACAGGAATAAATGACATTTTAACATATATTAAAATAGAAAACAGTTATATGAAAGCTTAATGATGTTTCACAATATATCTGTTGTACTGTTTTTTTGTGACAAAATAAAGGCAGCCTTGATGAGCAGAAGAGCTGAAGCTGACTCTTTTGAACAGTAGTGTACATGGTGTAAGCTGAATATACTAAAAGACTGTGTTAGGCACCAGGACTAAGTGATCTGAGACTAGCGTGAGATCGGTGGGCTTATCATCTCTTTGTATGCTGTGATTCACCGTCATGCTCCATGACTGCTGTTGCACAAGCTTCCAGGGTAAATCTTGTTGATTTAGGATCTCTTGGCACACTCTCCTCCTGTTCTCCGTGACCTTACAACACCTCGCAGTCAGTGTGAGGGGTTTGCCTGGTACCGATGACCAGCTCAAAGTAGGGCATGTCTTCCCCCTCAGCGGCCCAGAAATAGCCTGTAACTTCCCTCTGCTAAATGTGAAGGTTGTGCGTCAAAACTGATACATGCAATCGAAAGTGAGTGGACTTTTCTGACACCAGCCCACTCCTGAGTAAACCTCTTTAACCATCGCTACAGAACGCTTTAAAGGTGTGGACAGGATAATGTGACTTCACTAAAGGGTTCAGGGTGCGTTAGAATCAGTATTATGCTGAAATGGACACAATCCTCCTTATTCATAGACACTTTACATGCAATTGTATCTTAAAATCAGGTGTGTCAAGCTAGTATGAGATGATATGCTAAAATGTTCTGCTAAGGATGCTGAGTTTATTTGACTTTTAAGGGCATTTGAATACAGTCAATGTCCTGAAAGACATGGTTAGATGCTAGAAGAGAAATTGGCTACAATTGAAGTGCACCATTCAGAACTGAATTAAAAATTCAATTCCATTCATTTGAAATTGTATTGATGTAGTCAATTTGAATTTGAATGTAAGGAAGAAGACTTGCAATTGAAATTCAAAGAAATTCATGACTATTTTACTCGCAATTGCTGTCGTGCGGCAAACATGATGACAGTGTTTTAGACCATGCGATTTTGAGTGCGACGCAAAACAGAGTAGCGGGATATTTTGCTAATAAAATGATAGCGCGATAACTTTATTATGTCTGCTCTCTCTGTATCACCTTGTGAACTTTTAGTATGTTTTGCGCATGTTTCACTGGATGAGCATTTTTTGTAAAACGCTGTTGTGGACGGAGCGTTTTGAAACGAAAACACCTTGTAGACTTAAGGCCTGTTCACACCAAGAACGAATCAAAAACGAACTTTAGCTGGACCATAACTTTATTCTAGAGCTGCTGTAAAGCCAAAACAATCTCCGTTACTTTAATTTCCTATTATTATAGCTTCTTTGAAACAATCTATATTGTTAAAAGCGCTACATAAATGAAGGTGACTTGAACGGACCTCTAGCCTTAGTGATGATACACATAAACCAAGGGTTTTCCTAATTTAAGGGGGTTTCTTGCAGAAGCTTTCCAGCTCATAAAGTCTTCCTCCCCTAAGGCCGTGACTCTTCCCTCCTCAAAGAAACCCATCGCTCTTCAGCCGTGGTGTTGTATCTGCTCGTCCCCAAACCCTGCTGGCAGAGGTCACCCGGGCTCTCCGCCGGCCACGGGCCCTGCCCGGGTTTGTCTCTGCTCGGTAGTGGGTCCAGGCTGGAGGTCCGAGAGAAGAAAGCAAGGCAGACTCTTAGCTCGTAACCCGAGCCCCGTTCTAGCCTTCTGCTCCCAGCAGGGGCTTCAGCCTCGCGCTGGATGGAGGAGATGATCGGAGACCTGCCACTGTGCGTGGCGCCTGTGTGATGCTCGGGGGCTGATCTCGGGTCTGTGCGGCACATGGTTCGGGTCAGTTCCTTCCCACTATCTGAACCAGCAGCATCCACATCAAAGCATCTTTAGTTAGGTCATCATCACATGCAGCTCTAGGTATGAAGACAGCCTTGTCATAACGTGATCACTACATGCAAAAGCAATTTTTTCATTTGGCTTGTTTTTATTATAGTGTAGTGACTAGTGGAATGAAAACATCCAAAATACCCTTTTATGTGTTTGATTTTATTGCACTTTATCTATTTGTGTCTGTAGATTCACATTATAATACATATCTTTAAAGGCGGTCATTTTTTCTTTTTCTTTTTTCCCTCCAGAATCACCACTTCAGCAGCTTTACATACACCAAACTTTACAGTTTTAAATCTAAATTCTGAAGATCAGTAATTATTCCATAAAAAATAATTGTCCATTTAGATTTTATGGTCACTTTTTAAAGGGGTAGTTCACCTAAAAAAAAAAAAAAACTGTTATCATCCTTTGATATCATCAACTCAATTCAAATTCATATTCATATTCATATATGATGTTATCATCAATTCCAATTTTTTTTTTTTTTTTTTTTTTTTTTTTGCTCTTTAATTTCTGAAAACCCTGGCACTCAAAAGCACTTCTAAAAAGACTATTGCAAACCAGCTAATGTTTCCAGGCTTCAGTAATTGTCTACACATCAGCGATCATGCTGTTGATTCACTACACAACACTGATCCTCTTTTCCGACTGAATAAACACCACAGCTTTGACAGTGCGGTTGAACTTTGCTCCCCAAGACGGATAATTCAATTTCCTTTTGTTATTGTTTTTATGCTGATACAATATCCAGTTGCTTCCTTGTCTTGTGTCTCTCAAAAATATTTTCCTTTGACCTTACTGTAGTTTATAGCCTCCGCCCCTCGTGGTGTCTGTTCCAGATTTATGCTATAAATCGTAGTGTGTTTGACATGCGTACATTTTTTAATTTTTGCTTTCGTTTTTAGTTTTAATTAAGTTTTAGTTTGCTATCAATGACTGTACAAAGTCATCCTACGCACGTAAAACCCGTTAAGAACTTGTTCTGGCTGTATTTAAAAAAGAAAATGAAATAAGAAAATGTAGCTTAGATAAGATAATACTTGCTTTGTTTATTTATTTATTTTAATGACTACTAAGCACATTTCCCCCCAAAATGCAATAGTTTTTAATACTGCAATGCCTTCAGTTGTTTTCACATAAAAAATAAAATAAAATAAAAATTCTTAATAATTTGTTACATTTATAAAGCGCATTTCTAGATACTCAAATCTCCTCAACCACCACCAATGTGCAGCTCCACCCGGATGATGCGACGGCAGCCATATTGGGCCAGAACGCCCGACACACACCAGCTTACTGGTGGAGAGGAGACAGAGATGAAGCCAGTCAGTATATGAGGATGATTAGGAGCCCATGATGGACAGAGGCCAATGGGCAAATTTGGCCAGGATGCCAGGGTTACACTCCTACTCTTTTTCCGAAGGACATCCTGGTATTTTTTTAATGACCACAGAGAGTCAGGACCTCGCTTTAACGTCTCATCCGACGGTGCTCTTTTGGCGCTTTTCCACTGCATGGTACGGTACGGCTCACACGGGTCGCTTCAGCTCGCTTTAAATGGTACCACCTCTGTTGAGGTTCCAAGCGCACCGTACCGATACTAAAATGTGACGTGAAAACACTGCAGATCGCTGATTGGTCAGACAGAATCGTCACTACCCGCGTCATTGTATTTGCGAGACATCAAACCCGCTAGATTTAAATAGCCAGTAACAGCCACCGCTGTAGCACCTGTTTTAAAACTACTTGCTTGAAGAAAAAAGAAAGAAAGAAAACTTCCAAAAAAGAAATGGCTGAATCGTGGTCAGTGGACGAAGTGCAGACGTTCCTCTCGTACGGATAAACTATAACGATCAGTCTATAATCCCACTCACTTTGAAGCGGTACTAACTGCAGTGGAAAAGCAAACCGAGCTAAAGCGAACCGAGCCGTGCCGAGTCGAGTCGTACCACGCAGTGGAAAAGCGAAGCGAGCCTTACTGTGCCGAGCCGAACCGTACTGAGCCGTATTAGCAGTGGAAAAGCGAAGCGTGCCGAATCGTACTGAGCCGTCCTTTTAGGCAAGTCATGCCACTCGGCCGCCATCTTGGCAACGCCTCCGGGCAGCTATTTCGGTCTAACAAGACCAGGCTCCTATCTAAATGAATGGGCAGAGAGTCAGAACTGCAGTTTCACTGGTCACCGGGACATAAAAACTGCATAGAAACAGCAGTAAAATATGATAAAAATCGCTGAAAAAGTTTTATGACTTTCCCCCAAAATAAGGTTTAAAACGCCTTTTTCCCCACAGGTTATACGTTTACTACGCATGCGCAAGGGTTCTCTCCCTCGGTCGTGCGCGCGCTACACAGTTTGAAGCACAGTATGTGCGAGCTCTAGATTCTGGGAGATTTGAACTAATTTGCAGGCATCATCAGGGAGCCGCTATCAATCTGCGGGAGACTTCTGATGTCTGATATTTACACAACTCACACATACACTGCATATCAAATCTGCCGCCTTTTCAAACAGTAACGTATTTTCCGCTGTCGCAAACCTCAACTGTGCGGATGCATCAGTGGAACCAGACGATAGGCTTAAATGTTTCCCGGCTTGACTGTTAAAAGCAGACGATTGGCTTTCCAGCGGGAGGGGCGGGGCATGTGCATACAACTGCCATCTTTGGCGTTACGGGTTTTCCCTATATAGTTGTATTAAGGATTGATGAAGTGGCATGTCTCTATATAAATAGTCTCTGGCCGTACTAGCAGTGGAAAAGCGAAGCGTGCCGAACCGTGCCATGCAGTGAGAAAGCGCCATTAGACAGTAGTCTCCCCATCACTACACTGGGGCGTTAGGACCCACACAGACCACAGGGTGAGCGCCCCCTGCTGGCCTCACTAACACCTCTTCCAGCAGGAACCTGGTTTTCTCAGGAGTCTCCCATCCAGGCACTGACCAGCTCAGCCCTGCTTAGCTTCAGTGGGCGACCAGTCTTGGGCTACAGGGTGATATGGCTGCTGGCCGCATTAATGTTGATTCTCATTTGCATTTGATTCTCATTACTGTAATTCCCCAACTTTTACTGCTTTACAGTAAGAAAAATTACTTTAATACAATGATTTGATACATTTTTAAAATAAATTAATACATTTATTTATTTATTTATTTTCATGACTATTAAGCATATTCATACATGAATAAGCACATATATACATCAATAATTAATACAAATGTTAAAATTAGCATAAAGGCAGTATAGCACATGCAAATAATTATGTATGAATATTTAATAATTTATTTTAAATATCATATTATTTTTCATTTTTATTATATTACTTTTCTGTACGTAAGTCTTGCAGTACAGTAATGAGAATTCACAGAGAAAAATGTTTAATTGTCATAAAAAAATAATGCCACAATGCAAACATTTTAACGGTCCTAAAAATAGTTTTGTGTGTGATAATAAATAGTGTGTGTGTGTCTGTGTTTTTTTGCTGGCCTCACAAGGGTGAGAACAGTGACCGTCCCACAGTGAGACGGGTTATAGAGTTTGAGTGTGACCGCATGATATTTTCTTGCCATGCCACATACCAACCGCAGTGTGTGTCTGCTGAATCACAATTTCAGTCATGCTCGCTCACACTTAGTTTAGCACAAAAGCGGTATATTCCCTGTTCTAAGAGTTTATCATGCATGATCATTGTTATATACAATGAATTATTACCAATGATACTAATCAGAGCCTTCTGCTTGTCACACTGATAATGCCTATTGCATAGATGTTTATTGGAGTCGTTTGGTGGTGTTTCATTTTTTATATGCATTTATTATATATAAATATATAACATAATTGTTGCATGGTTTTGGACTATTATATATATATATATATATATATATATATATATATATATATACATACAGACACAGTATATATATATATATGAAGAGTTCAGATGCAAAAGCCTCTAAGTGCCATTTGAAATTTTCTTCTAGAATGATCATTTTTATCAAGCTTGTATATTTAAGTTCAGTAATTTCACTTAAATGGCAATGAAGATTACCTATTAATTGTCATTTGAGTGAAATTACTGAACTTAAATATACAAGCTTGATAAAAATGAT